>NC_084551.2:68332500-68392500 GCF_033978685.3 Nerophis lumbriciformis | reverse complement strand
CCTGACAGAAAACACTCAGTTGTACAGCAATGCTCCACTTTTCCCAAAATGCAATAGCTTAAAGCTAATTTGCATTGGCTTTGACATGTAAATGCTACTGATTAGCATTAGCGATTTTACATGGCAATTTCAACACCTTCAAATTTGGTACCGAATTCGGTGCTTTTATGAGGCACCCGCCGAATTCCGTCGGTACTACCAGGTACCGATTCACGTAAAACCCAATGATGCCATATTCCGATGTCTTGACCAAACACCGGCCCAAAATTTGGCGAGAAAACAAGCACTGAAGTAGCACTGAGAGTGAACTCAGCCAAATGTTACAATTCTCCATGCCAACAATGCAAGTATGCCTGACAGAAAACACCCAGGTGTACAGTAATGCTCCACTTTTCACTTTGCAGGGCACAACATAAGACTCGATTGGTACATTCAGCTTAATGGCAAAGACTACTTACCTGTACACTACTACCATTTAACGTCTTAGATGGATGGAATTGTAACTGCATGCAAAGTCTACTACATAATACTTGCAAATGAGACTCGGTAACAAGACATAACAAACGGACAGCACAATTATTGTAATCAGTTTATTTGTAAATGCCATGCATCCATCCATCCATTTTCTACCGCTTGTCCCTCTCGGGGGGTCGCGTGGGTGCCTATCCCAGCTGCATTCTGGACAAGTTGCCAGCTTGTCCCAGGGTATTTGTAATTGTTTTATTTAGAAAATATGTTATCAACACTTATTAACAAACAAAAGTATTACAAAATTGGCAGTAAATTCATGCTTAAACATACAATAAGTCCTTTCAATGTGTACAAAGCTAGCAAGTCGGTGTTGTTAGCCATTGTTAGAAATAAAACACAAAAGGCGTATTTTCAATTCAGCAACATCCTTTTATAATTGTATAGCTGCTAGATGACATAGGGGGCTGATTGAATAACATTTTATTTTGTTTTGATCTTCTTTTTAAAGATCATCCTTACCCTTTCCATCAAAGGATGGAAAGGGTAAGGATGGAAAGGATAATGCAGGCATAAAGTAGACAAAAAATGTACCATAGTAGCAATATCAAATATAACATATATGTAATATTTACATATTATATATATATACAGTATATAATATCTTCTGATATATTATATTATTATATTTGTATGTAATATATACAATATATAAAAAATCCCAAGTGCGAATTATACCAATAATAATACACTATAAAAACACAACAACCGTAGATTTTATAGTATAAAAAAATAGCATAAATTTTTCCGTAAAAAAAATAGTGATAACGTTTTTTTCCAGTCCATTTAATTTATTTCCATTTACTCATTTATTTTATATGCTGTAAAAAAAAATATAAAACAATAAAAAATAAATATTACGATAAAATTGTGCCGACTGAGATGCCAGTTTTTAAAACAGTACAATGCAAATAATTTGTCATGTACAACGTACATAAAAAGAGACATAACAATCAAATACATAGAAAATTATACACATGTTTTATATTGTCAGAATATTTGTATGTAAATTATCAAAAAACTTTCCGTTCTCTGAGTTCCCAGTGAACAGACAGAAGCTGTCTTTGTTGCACCAAGTAAAAGGCTTGGAAAATTCCATTGTGTACGATGGGAGGAGACGGGAGGGGTTATCTATTGTGATCCAAGACTTGCCCAAGCTCGACCCAGGACCAGCCCAAGCCCGAGGCATCTTTTTTTATTTTGTGTGTTAATATGACCAAAAACAATGGCTGTTTACATACCCCCCCATTCCTTTAGAAACAGTTATGTAAACAGGGAAAGTCCAAATAAAAAGAGGTGGCGTACAATCTTTCGCCAGAGCGTGCTGGAGACTATACAAGAGTACAGCCCAGACGTTTCTCCTCAAATTGAGCCAAATTTAATTTTGTCTCTGTTTAATTCCTTGCTTCTTGTCTTGTTTAATATATGTCATCAGTGTTTGAACCTGACATATATATATATATATATATATATATATATATATATATATATATATATATATATATATATATATATATATATATATATATATATATGTATGTGTGGGGAAAAAATCACAAGACTACTTCATCTCTACAGGCCTGTTTCATGAGGGGTTCCCTCAATCATCAGGAGATTTTAATGGAAGCATTCACATACCATGGTTTATATAGGGCACAGAGTGGGTAGGTACAGGCTGGCGTAGGGGCGTGGTGATTGGCTCATGTGTTGCCTAGGAGGTGTTTCCGTCTGTGACGGTTTCGCTGCGCTTGTTGAGGGATGACAAGTCTGGACGGTATATAATAAACAGTTTCTCTTTCAAGCATAGGTTGCATCTTTTATTACCACTATTGTAAGGTGTGCTGGATGCAAGAATTTGCCATGTTATTGAATATTCAACATTATTGTCTTTGAGGTCCCAAATGTGTTTGCTGAGTTCTGTGGTATTCCGCAGGTTTTGGTTCCTGAAAGAAGCCTTGTGATTGTTCCATCTGGTTTTAAACTCTCCCTCGGTTAATCCTACATATGTGTCGGATGTGTTAATGTCCTTGCGTGTTACCTTAGATTGGTAAACAACTGATGTTTGTAAGCACCCCCCGTTGAGAGGGCAATCAGGTTTCTTGCGGCAGTTGCAGCCTTTGTTGGTTTTGGAGTCGCTCTGTCCGGGGGCCGACGGCTCATTTGCAATTGTTTTGTTGTGGTTTGAGATAATTTGTCGTATATTGTTCATGCAGCTGTAGCTCAATTTAATGTTGTTCTTGTTGAATACTTTTCTTAGGGTGTTGTCTTTGGGAAAGTGTTTGTCAATCAGATTGAGGAATTTGTGGCCAATGTTAGTTGAGACGTGTTTGCTGTATGGGGGGTTGTACCAGATGATGTTGTTTCGTTTTCTGTTCTTTTTTGGTTGGTTTCCTGGCGTGGGTTCATAGGTGAGGGTGAAATTGTATCCGCTTTCATCAAGGGCTTTTTGGTACGGGGGGGTTGCTTGGTCAAATTCAGCTTTGCTAGATGACAGCATCGATAGCCTTTTATTAATTCCGGTAGGTATTCTTTTCGTGGTGGTGGGTGGGTGGTTGCTGTCATGGTGCACGTATTGGAGTGTTGTGTTGGATTTCGTGAATGGTTGGTAGCTGTTATTTCTCAGGTTGAAAGTGACGTCGAGGAAGTTGACAATAATAATAATAATAAAGACAATAATGTTGAATATTCAATAACATGGCAAATTCTTGCATCCAGCACACCTTACAATAGTGGTAATAAAAGATGCAACCTATGCTTGAAAGAGAAACTGTTTATTATATACCGTCCAGACATGTCATCCCTCAACAAGCGCAGCAAAATTGTATCAGCATGCCGCCACAGACGGAAACACCTCCTAGGTAACACAAGAGCCAATCACCACGCCCCTACACCAGCCTGTACCCACCCACTCTGTGCCCTATATAAACCATGGTATGTGAATGCTTCCATTAAAATCTCCTGATGATTGAGGGAACCCCTCATGAAACAGGCCTGTAGAGATGAAGTAGTCTTGTGATTTTTTTTCCCACACATACATATATTGCGCTCTACTACGGTATCGAGCACTATTTTTTGGATAACCTTATTAAGACATATATATATATATATATATATATATATATATATATATATATATATATACATTTATATTCATACTGTATATTATTCACTGTAAAAATCGGCCCTCAGAGGGCAAGCATAACTGCGATGTGGCCCTCAATGCAAACCAGTTTGACACGCGTGCACTAAACCAAGGAAGTAAAGTGTCTTTTTTTAATGTTAATGAAAATACTTTATGGACAAAAGTGGTGTTTTCTCCCAGGCCTCTTCTCTGACACTTTGCTCCACGTCTCTCTCTCTTTGACTGAAGTCGTCCCACACAGACGCTTGACTTATGTAGCTGCTGGAGCGCTGACATGACTTATGTAGCTGCTGGAGCGCCGACATGACGGCGGATTCTCTTTGCAGCGCTCCTCGTAAAATAAACAAGTCGCCCCAACAAGGCTGACTGACACGGAAACCTATTTCATTCAGCGGCACTGCAAGACGGAAAAGAGAGCTTTCATGGGCTTTAGTTGTGTAAATATGGATGACAGCAATGAATAAAACAATGCAGCGCGAGCACGAGGAGCAGCAGCAATAAAGTGACATCTTCCATCATGGCTGGTCTTCAGCAGAGAGAGGAGAACAAACACCAATGAAAGATTGTTACAGGAACTATTTAGACAATAAAAGGTCCACACAAATAACAAATAAGCCCTACGGCCAGCAGCGAGTCTCTTTGATTCCCTTTAGAGGAGCAGAAAAGTAGCAATTAATTGCTTTTCTCTCTAACAGGATGCAAGTTAGTCTGCAAAACACTGAGGTGCTTTCAGGTTCAATTTGACGTCCTGAAGTAAGTTAGTGCAGCAAATAGGAGCTTCTAAGGGCCTAAAATGATGCTTGTTTTCTTCTTGTTGTGATTCAGTTGAGTGAAAATCAGCAAGAAGTGGATATAAATTAAGGATTGACCGATTATCGGCCAGGCCAATATTATATATATATTTTTTATTTTTTTCTACCGCTTGTCCCTTTTAGGGTCGCGAGAGGTGCTGGAGCCTATCTCAGCTGCATTCGGGCGGAAGGTGGGGTACACCCTGGACAAGTCGCCAGCTCATCACAGGGTTATATAAATATATATATATATATATATATATATATATATATATATATATATATTTAAATATACATATAGGTATATATATATATATATATATATACATATATATATATATATATATATATATATATATATATATATATATATATAGTTTTGTGTGTGTTCCACGCCATAGTTTATGCTGTTTGTTTCATGCCACAGTTCCGTGTGTGTTCCACGCCATAGTTTATGTTGTTTGTTTCATGCCACAGTTTCTTGTGTGTTCCACGCCATAGTTGATGCTGTTTGTTTACCTCATGCCCTGCCAAGATTTCTTGACAAGATTAAACTATGTTCCTACCTGCAAGTCCTGTCCAGAGTGATCCATTTGGATCCCGGGGAAACAAACCTTGCACCACCCCGTCGTGACAAGAATATGTTGACAGTCTAAAAGGAACATATCTTCCTTCACTTTTAATGCATTTGTATGCATAAAAATTGTAAAGCAAATTGGAGAAAATAGTTTTTTTGGTCAAACCCGTGCAGCTCTATGGTGTGCACTCGTGCGGCACGGGCCTACAGTGACTCGCACTGATCAACGGGCGGTCCGACCTCCCCCCTCGGCAGCCTGAATGGGGGCCTGATGAGCCAACATGTCACTCCGGAACATCGGGGTTCTACTGCTAATCAAGCTCCGAGTTCCTTCATCACCTCGCAGGGTAGGAAGGCAATCACCAGCTGATTTCCATGTGCCATTTCACACACTAACACACACACACATTCTCAAATCAAGGTGCACGGATGACCGTGGAGAAAAGTCAGGTTGCCGCTGGGTGTAATCAAATGAGGTGTGTGGGGGGAAGCTATTTTGAGGAATGACGGGGAAAAAAACGCTCTACTTTAAGTCTAAGTCTTGAAAATTGGTCAAACTAGTTGATTAGACAAGAAGCGACTTTTCGGAGCGCCTACACTGCTAAAACTGAAATCTAAGTAAGATTAAATATCTCAAATAAGGGTGATATTTGCTTATTTTCTGTCAAAGATAATTCTTCTCACTAAGCAGATTTTATGTTAGAGTGTTTTACTTGTTTTAAGTGTTTTGGTCCTAAATGATCTCAGTAAGATATTACAGCTTGTTGCTGAGATGTGATGACCTATATTGAGTAAAACATGCTTGAAACTAGAATATCAAGTGTTGCAAAGCTGTGTCATCAACACTCACAAGTATAAAACTACATTTTTTAACTTATTTCAAGCATTAAAAAAAAAAAATCATGACTTTGACACAATTGTGTCTCATAATTAAAACAGACGGCAGCCAAATGGACTTTGCTCTTTTATTTTCAATGAAACAATAGAAAAGATGCATAAACAGAGACATAACAAACAAAATTACACACTTGTTTTATATTGTCAGAATATTTTTTTTGTAAATTATCAAAAACTTTCCGTTCCCTGAGTTCCCAGTGAACAGACGAAAGCTGTCTTTGTTGCACCAAGCCAAAGGCTTGGAAAATTCCATTGTGTAAAAAAAAAAAAAAAAAAAAAAAAATCATGACTTTGACACAATTGTGTCTCATAATTAAAACAGATGACAGCCAAATGGGCTTTGCTGTTTTATTTTCAATGAAACAATAGAAAAGATGCATAAACAGAGACATAACAATCAAAATTACACACTTGTTTTATATTGTCAGAATATTTTTTTTGTAAATTATCAAAAAACTTTCCGTTCACTGAGTTCCCAGTGAACAGACGAAAGCTGTCTTTGTTGCACCAAGCCAAAGGCTTGGAAAATTCCATTGTGTAAAAAAAAAAATCAAAAAAAAATCATGACTTTGACACAATTGTGTCTCATAATTAAAACAGATGACAGCCAAATGGACTTTGCTATTTTATTTTCAATGAAACAATAGAAAATACATACTCATATAGTAGTACAGTTGGCACAGTACAGTAAACTGACAGTTCATATTTAAACATTTAACATTTCTAACAATTTTGAACAGAAATAGTTCATGCACATTCAGACAAATTCTTCAAAATTACAATTAAAAAAAATTTGGCCCGGGGGCCGGGCTGTATATATGCGCACTAATTGACTGAAAGAGCGCGCACTTGGCGCGATGATGTCATGTTGTCGATGGAAAAATGCATTTTTAGACAATATGATTTGCCTGAGCGGCTAGGAGACCCCGAGAGTAACAAGCGCTTGCCTTGTTGCCTTTCCATTAAGAACAATAAATTAGTTTTTAGTATAAGTTTGCTGGTTTCAAGAAATGTAATATCATTATGTCAAGATAATGGCACTAGCATTTACTTCATTTAAGAATATTTTTCAACATATTGAGCAAAAAAGGTCTCTTTTTTTTCTACCAAGAAAAGTGCACTTGTTATTAAGTGAGAATATACTTATTTTAAGGTATTTTTGGGTTCATTGAGGTTAGCTAATTTGACTTGTTTTGGAAAGTCTTGACAAGCCAAATTTTCTTGTTCTATTGGCAGATAGATTGGCAGGGAGATGGCAAAAAGCCGCTGCCTGACCAGGGCTCTGAAAATCTGCAAAGACTCCTCCCACCCCCACCAAGGACAGTTTTCACTGCTGGACTCTAGAAAGAGGTTCTGCAGCCTCCGAAGCAGAACATCCAGGTTCTGTAACAGCTTCTTCCCTCAGGCCGTAAGACTCTTGAACGCATCATAATTAAATTATCCTCTCAACTCCCCCCAAAATGGATTAACTCGCTGAAATAAAAAAGACAATATAACATACATCCATAAACGTGGACGCATGTGAAAAAGTGCAATGTATTTATTTGTACAGTAATCTATTTATTATTTATATATATTTATTTATTTTATATATATATATATTTATATATTATTTATATTTATATATATTTATTTATTTATATATGCACCTTATTGCTTTTTTATCCTGCACTACCATGAGCTTATGTAACGAAATGTTGTTCTTATCTGTACTGTAAAGTTCACATTTGAATGACAATAAAAAGGAAGTCTAAGTCTAAGATAATTTTGCTTAGTTCAAATAAAATACCCCCAATTTTTGTATTTTTTTTTCTTGTTTTTGAACACTGACTTATTGCAGTGTAGCATTTATCATAACTGTAAAATAAATCCATTGTTTTCCCAATCTGTTTAAAGTCCTCCCTTTCTAGCTGATGGAGTCTACTTGCATGAACCCACACCAGCATCATCTCATGTTGGCAAACATAACAATCCAGTCTGTGATGCATCGGAGCCCGCTTTACAGTCCGGTCCCTCGGACAACAAATCCCACTGATTGCACCTCCAGTTCTGTCTTTGAGCGCCCTGATGGAGAGCAAAAAAAAGGCTTTGTTTTTTTTTCATGCATACTCTCTGTTCTGTTTGATTATCAAAGCCGGTGCAGGGCTAAGATGGACATCTAACAAAAGGAATGCTTGAAAATATATATATATATATATATATATATATATATATATATATATACATATATATATATATATATATATATATATATATATTTATATATATATATATATTTATAAATATATATATATATATTTATAAATATATATGTATATATATATATATATATATAAAACAAAATAAAAAAAATCTATATATATATATATATATATATTTAAAAAAAAAATCTATATATATATATATATATATATATATATTTATAAATATATATATATATATATATATATATATATATATATATATATATATATATATATATGTATATATATATATATATTTTTTTTTATATATATATATATATATATATATATATATATATATATATATATATATATATATATATATATATATATATTTTATTTTTATTTTTTTTATGTGCAATTTATTGTCATTAAGCAGACTCAGTTGACTGCCTTTTGGTGATGTTGCCATTACCAATGCCAACAAAGGAAGTATGCCTGATGGAAAACACTCATACTTTAAAGTACAAAACCAGGGAAGTTGGCACGTTGTGTAAATGGTAAATACAAACAAAATACAATGATTTGCAAATCCTATATTCAATTGAATAAACTGCAAAGACAAGATATATATATATATATATATATATATATATATATATATATATATATATATATATATATATATATATATATATATATATATATATATATATATATATATATATATATATATGTATATATATATATATATATTTTGGCAAATAATCATTAACGTAAAATTTAACGGCAGCAACACATTGCAAAAAAAGTTGTCACAGGGGCATTTTTACCACTGTGTTACATGGCCTTTCCTTTTAACAACACTCAGTAAACGTTTGGGAACTGAGGAGACACATTTTTTTAACCAAAGACTATAAAAATGGGACCCATTACCTCCCTGCTTGGCACTCAGCATTTAGGGTTGGAATTGGGGGTTAAATCAGCAAAAATTATTCCCGGGCGCGGCCACCGCCGCTGCTCACTGCTCCCCTCACCTCCCAGGGGGGTGGGTCAAATACAGAGAATAATTCCGCCCACACCTAGTGTCATGGGTACTTCAACTTTAACTTTTAAAACTATCATGCTTGTGTCAGATTTCTAAAAAATAACAGCCGACTTTTGTCAAATAGACAATCTTCGAAAAGCCTTTTTGCAGCAGATTCCTAAAAACAGCTAAGACTCCTGTCTTAGTATTTTTGCATCAGAACCTTAAAAAACAGGAGAGTACTTCTGTCTTTTAAATGATCTTTGACAAATATTGTTTCAGTAGATTCCTAAAAACAGCCGAGCACCCCTGTCATACACTAGATGATCTTTGACAAGCATTTTTATATCAGATTCTTAAAAATAGCAGAGCACTGACGTGGGTAATTTTTCATTTTTTTTGTCATAAAAAAATACAATCATGTGTGCTTACGGACTGTATCCCTTGCAGACTGTATTGATATATATTGATATATAATGTAGGAACCACAATATTAATAACAGAAAGAAACAACACTTTTTTGTGAATGAGGGAGGGAAGTTTTTTGGGTTGGTGTGGTAAGTGTATCTTGTGTTATTTTTGTTGATTTAATAAAAAAAAAAAAAAAAAAATGTTTTTGTTTTTTTTCTTGTGCGGCCTGGTACCAATCGATCCATGGACCGGTTGGGCACCACTGATATAGATGATCTTTGATTAGCATTTTTGCATCATATTGCTAAAAATAGCAGAGCGCTTCTGTCATTTGGATGATCTTTGACTAGCATTTTTGCATCATATTCTTAAAAAAACAGTAGAGCACTTTTGTCATATAGATGATCTTTGACTAGCATTTTTGCATCATATTGCTAAAAATAGTAGAGCACTTCTGTCATTTGGATGATCTTTGACTAGCATTTTTGCATGGAATTCTTAAAAATAGCAGAACACTTCTGTCATATAAATGAAAATTAAATAAATACAAACTTTTTGAAGCTTCTCAGGTGGAATTCTTTCCCGTTCTTGCTTGATGTACAGCTTAAGTTGTTCAACAGTCCGGGGGTCTCCCTTCTGCTATTTTAGGCTTCATAATGCGCCACACATTTTCAATGGGAGACAGGTCTGGACTACAGGCAGGCCAGTCTAGTACCCGCACTCTTTTACTATGAAGCCACGCTGTTTTAACACGTGGCTTGGCATTGTCTTGCTGAAATAAGCAGGGGCGTCCATGGTAACGTCCATATGTTGCTCCAAAACCTGTATGTACCTTTCAGCATTAATGGTGCCTTCACAGATGTGTAAGTTACCCATGTCTTGGGCACTAATACACCCCCATACCATCACACATGCTGGCTTTTCAACGTTGCGCCTAGAACAATCCGGATGGTTCTTTTCCTCTTTGGTCCGGAGGACACGACGTCCACAGTTTCCAAAAACAATTTGAAATGTGGACTCGTCAGACCACAGAACACTTTTCCACTTTGTATCAGTCCATCTTAGATGAGCTCAGGCCCAGCGAAGCCGACGGCGTTTCCGGGTGTTGTTGATAAACGGTTTTCGCCTTGCATAGGAGAGTTTTAACTTGCACTTACAGATGTAGCGACCAACTGTAGTTACTGACAGTGGGTATCTGAAGTGTTCCTGAGCCCATGTGGTGATATCCTTTACACACTAATGTCGCTTGTTGATGCAGTACAGCCTGAGGGATGGAAGGTCACGGGCTTAGCTGCTTACGTGCAGTGATTTCTCCAGATTCTCTGAACCCTTTGATGATATTACGGAGCGTAGATGGTGAAATCCCTAAATTCCTTGCAATAGCTGCTTGAGAAAGGTTTTTCTTAAACTGTTCAACAATTTGCTCACGCATTTGTTGACAAAGTGGTGACCCTCGCCCCATCCTTGTTTGTGAATGACTGAGCATTTCATGGAATCTACTTTTATACCCAATCATGGCACCCACCTGTTCCCAATTAGCCTGTTCACCTGTGGGATGTTCCAAATAAGTGTTTGATGAGCATTCCTCAACTTTATCAGTATTTATTGCCACCTTTCCCAACTTCTTTGTCACGTGTTGCTGGCTTGAAATTCTAAAGTTAATGATTATTTGCAAAAAAAAAAAAAAGTTTATGAGTTTGAACATCAAATATGTTGTCTTTGTAGCATATTCAACTGAATATGGCTTGAAAATGATTTGCAAATCATTGTATTCCGTTTATATTTACATCTAACACAATTTCCCAACTCATATGGAAATGAGTTTGCCACCCCTGCTTATTAATAACAGTTATCACAACATTAACATTGTATCCAATGTACATTAAGTTGTACTCTTCTATTTAAAAAAGTTGACCACCCCTGGCTTTAAAAAAATGCACTCCAACACATCCGTAATGGATATTTAAAGGTCACATCTGCAGGTGCAACTCAAAAGCAACCAAACTTCTGTCTGGTTGACACTCTTCGCCCATTCAAAAGCAGAGTTTGAGTGTCGGGAGGCTGCTTGTTTCCTGCGATACAAAACGTCAATCCAGAAGCAATGCTGCTAATTGCTTTTCATTAAGGCCGCACATAATGCCGGGGTAAAAATCGCTTGCTCCGAAATAGTCTGCAATCAGCAAGTACTCTATCTGCGGTGATGAAAAGGATCCATTGAAGTAATGCCTTCCTAATTGGATGCAAATTTAATGAGACATCTGCAGTATGTCAGAGGGCCCGTTTTGCTCCTTGCTAATGCAAACAATATCCTCTCCATGGCGGCTTCTCAATCAGCAAAATGTTGCGTATCAGTGAGGTCACGGAACATATTTCCCTTCTGTTCATACACCACTTTGCTGTGATTAGCCATACATCCAATAAAGTAGCAGCGGAGTGGCAAAACACGTTGCCTATACATAAAAGATATCATCATTTATATCTGATTTAAAGTAAATAGAAGGGATCAAAATAGTATCAATCTCACGCAGATTCCCGAATTAACAAGGAAGCCAGTCACGTGATCCTACTGAAAACCAGTCGCTGACCCGAAAGTTGAGAGTCACTTTCTGTACGACAAAAGCGCTCTGCTGAATTTTAAAATTCAAGATTCAAGATGCTTTATTATTGTCCATTCTTTAACATGTCCAAGACACATAAGAACTGAAATTTCATTTTCAGCACAGTCCCACTAAGAGCAGACATACGTTACAAGGGGACAAGACGAGACCGCCAATGGATCAGCCACTTACAGCGCTCCTCAAAAGAAATAAGAAAATAAAAGAAGATCATCTACTGTATATGACAGGAGTGCTCTGCTGTTTTTAGGAATATACTGAAAATACTGGGAGAAGATCATCTATATGACAGGAGCGCTCTGCTGTTTTTAGGAATATACTGAAAATACTGGCCGGTCAACGCTTGAATATTTATTTTATTTATTTTATTTATTTTATTAATTTTATTTATTTTATTTATTTTATTTTTTTATTTTATTTTTTTTATTTTTTGTCATAAAGAAATACAATCATGTGTGCTTACGGACTGTATCCCTGCAGACTGTATTGATCTATATTGATATATAATGTATATATTGTGTTTTTTATGTTGATTTAATTATTTATTATTTATTTCTTGTGCGGTGGTTGGGGACCACTGATCTTTATGACAGGAGCACTCTGCTGTTTTTAGGAATATACTAAAAATACTGGGAGAAGATCATCTATATGACAGGAGTGCTTTGCTGTTTTTAGGAATATACTGAAAATACTGGGAGAAGATTGAAGATTCAAGAATCAAGATGCTTTATTATTGTCCATTCTTTAACATGTCCAAGACACATAAGAACTGAAATTTCATTTTCGGCACAGTCCCACTAAGAGCAGACATACGTTACAAGGGGACAAGACGAGACCGCCGACGGATCAGCCACTTATAGCGCTCCTTAAAAGAAATAAGAAAATAAAAGAAGATCATCTATATGAGAGGAGTGCTCTGCTGTTTTTAGGAATATACTGAAAATACTGGGAAAAGATCATCTATATCAGTGGTCCCCAACCTTTTTGTAGCTGCGGACCGGTCAACGCTTGAAAATTTGGACTGAATGAGACACCCAGAATGTACATGAAAATAAAGAATGTAGGATTTACAATATTAACTATGAACGATAAAACACTGAATATTGACAACATTGTCCATTCATAGTTTTGATGCCTTCAGTGACAATCTACAATGTAAATAGAAAATAAAGAACATGCATTAAATGAGAAGGTGTGTCTAAAATGTTGACCTGTACTGTATTTTAGCTGATCAAGTCTTATTTAACATTCAGCACTACAAAATAATAAAAGTATGCATGATTCCTGCTGATCAAGGCTACATATCGGTATCCTATCGGAAGTGGAAAAAGTTGTATGTACGATTGTATTTGTTCTCTATAAAGCACTTATTTTGACTCAGGGGGGCCAAATTTAGAGAAAAAAATGTGTCTGGGGGCCGGTATATCTGATTTTTAGGAACATTTATACAAAACCTCACAATGATGTCTGATTGAATGCTAAAAACGTCACGACAGACCGCCTTAAATAACGGAAATTTCCCTAACTATGAACGATAAAACACTGAATATTAACATCATTGTTCATTCATAGTTTTGATGGCTTCAGTCACAACCTACAATGTAAATAGAAAATAAAGAACATGCATTAAATGAGAAGGTGAGTCCAAACTTTTGGCCTGTATTGTATAATCAGATATTTTTTAACACAAACATTTTTCAAAGTCGACCAACCTTGGATTAAAAAAATAATAATAATAATTTTTTTAGCACAGGCGGTTTAGAGCATCCCGGAATTGTATTTGGTGCACGCAGCACGAGTGCAAGCTTCTGGCTGTGTTAACTAAACTGACATTGGCTTCTAACCTCCTGGCTGTGCATCAGCGGAGGGGAAGGATGTTGCGAACGCGTCGTTTGTTACCGCCGGGATGCGAGGGGGAAAAGTGTGAGGGTGCGATGTGAGGGCTCCTTCGGGAGTCTTTTTTTTTTTTTTTTTTTGGCCTCAAGAAGCTTGTCTGATCGGCTCCTTGTCTTTGTCTCTGGCGAGGGGATGGGTTTAAAACCAAGAGAGGACTCCCTCTCAGTTGATTAGTAAACCCCGCTCAAGCCCCCAAAACCCTCCGGGGGCTTCTCTGCCAGTTCCCCTTATATGTGTCCCAATCACGCTTCCCCCGGCGCCCCAACATGCACTCGTGCGCACACGACTCCCGGCAGACATGCCAGTCTTGGGTGTTCACACAAGCTGACATGCGCCGCTGCACCTAACGACAATTAAAGGCAGAATTTAATTCATTTTCTTCTTTTGTCCTCACTGTCAAATTTTGAAAGGCCTTCCTTTTACTGTTGGCCGTGTGTGTGTGTGTGTGTGTGTGTGTGTGTGTGTGTGTGTGTGTGTGTGTGTGTGTGTGTGTGTTCTTGTATTTCTACCCTTCTTGAAACATCAACAAGGAAAAGTAGCTTCCATATGAGGAGGTGTGAACAAGTTAGGACATAATTCATGGTCCCAATACGGAAAACCATTGAATCTAATAGAGAATGTCTCATTTGCACCCCTGGTGGTGAAATCTATCAAAATTAAGGTGGTCCCAAAAAGGAGGATTTTTTTAAATTGACTCTGTTGCAAGTCTTGTGTATTCTTTGTAGCTTGTTTGTGTGTGCTATGGCTATTGAGGTTTTGTTCCTGGTCTCAGTCTGGACCCCAGCCTTAAACTGAATATTTTTTACTCAACCCCCCAGCTCTCCCCCCAACACCAATGTTTACCTGTTTTCCACCTTTTTAAGGGTCGGCAGAAGTTGGCTGACCCGTCAGCGGTCCTGTTCTGTCTTCCTGTAATGTTTGTCTGTTCTTGAGTGGGACTGTGCTGAAAACGGTGTGTTGTTTTAAAAATGCTCACCCTCTGGTCAACATATGAAATAACAAGTGTGTGTAAATAATTTAAAGTGCTCCCCCTCTGGTCAACATATGTGATAACAAGTGTGTGTAAGAAATTTAAATCAATAATAAATAATGAATAAATAAAAATATATATAGAAACATACTGTAATAACTTGAAGTAAATAATGGAGATTAAAAACCAATTACAAACAAAAAATAAAAAAATGACTAAAAGCAGTCTTTTTCTCACAATATGTCGACTTTTTTCTTATAAAATTGGGGAAAAAAATTCATATTCTTTGTTTCTGTAACATTGCAATATTTTCTCACAAAAATTACTACTTTTTTATGTACAATTTTTACTTTTTAACAGAAAATGGTGACATTTGTCAAATACAATTCTGACTTGTGTCACTATATTGCCAATTTTATTTGTTGTTCTTATAAAACAGTGACATTTTTGGAGTAAAATTATGACTTTTGTCATATTTTTGCTGAGTAAAATCCCGATTATTGTTAAAACATTGCCAACATTTGAAAGTTTTCTTATAAAATTGTGACTTTTTTCATAAAATTGCCAAAATGCGAAGCTTTTCTTGTAAAATTGCGGCTGTTATTGAGTACAATTCCAACTTTTATCATGATATTGCACAATTGTTCGGTTTTTCTTGTAAAATTTTAACTCGCGTTGAGTAAAATGACGACCTTTTTTTATAATACTGCCAAAATTCTAAGTTTTTCTTGTGAAATTCCAACTTATTTTTCACAACGAGCTTTTTGTATTTGCATAGTATGTATATATTATTAATGTTGTAAATATAAATCTTTATATATCTAGAAAGGCTGGTCCTAAAGAGGTAGGCATTTTTCGGAGGTCTCAAGAAGGTAACAAATACTGGAATGTGCGTGTGTGTGTGTGTGTGTGTGTGTGTGTGTGTGTGTGTGTGTGTGTGTGTGTGTGTGTGTGTGTGTGTGTGTGTTCTTGTATTTATACCCTTCTTGAAACATCAACAAAGAAAAGTACCTTCCATATGAGGAGGTGTGAACAAGTTAGGACATAATTCATGGTCCCAATACGGAAAACCATTGAATCTAATAGAGAATGTCTCATTTGCATCCCTGGTGGTGAAATCTATCAAAATTAAGGTGGTCCCAAAAAGGAGGAATTTTTTTAATTGACTCTGTTGCAAGTCTTGTGTGTTCTTTGTAGCTGGTTTGTGTGTGCTATGGCTATTGAGGTTTTTTTCCTGGTCTCAGTCTGGACCCCAGCCTTAAACTGAACACTCAACCCCCCACCCCCCAGCTCTCCCCCCAAACACCAATGTTTACCTGTTTTCCACCTTTTTAAGGGACGGCAGAAGTTGGCTGATCCATCAGCGGTCCTGTTCTGTCTTCCTGTAATGTTTGTCTGTTCTTGAGTGGGACTGTGCTGAAAACTGTGTGTCGGTTTTAAAAAATGCTCCCCCTCTGGTCAACATATGAAATAACAAGTGTCATGTCTGTGTGATCATGTTTTGTTTTAGTCATGTTTAGTTTAGTTATTGGACTCTTTAGTTTCTGGCTTTTCACTCCCAAGTCTTGTTTCCATGATTACCCATTAGTTTCACCTGTTCCACGTTTGGACTCATTGTGCACTCTTGTTTGTCACCATAGCAACCCATTAGTTTTCACCTGTCACGTCACGCACCTGTTTCACGTTTTAAGTCACGCACCTGTTTTCGTTACTCATGTCTGTAGTATTTAAGTTCATTGTTTTCAGTTTGTCGGTCTGGTGACATCCCACATTTATGCTCTGCACATTTCTGACACTTTTTTCATGTCCATCGTTCACGCTGCTCCTTTTGTCCATGCCAAGTAAGTTTTGTTTATTAATGCCACAGTTAGTGTTTTTGTTGTCGTTCATAGTTTCTGCCTTTGTGCAAGTATTTGTTTTCATAGCCAAGTTGTTTCTCCGCCACTGTGCGCGCTTTTCGTTTGTACTTTTTTTGATAAGTTTAAATAAATATGTTTTCACATTCCCGTCTCGCCCGAGCCAACTTTCCGTTGCCTTCTAGAAAAACAAAACCCCAGGACCAAGTCATGACAACAAGTGTGTGTAAATAATTTGAAGTGCTCCCCCTCTGGTCAACATATGTAATAACAAGTGTGTGTAAGAAATGTAAATGCGCCCCCTTTGGCCAAAATGCGTTTTAAAAAATAAATAAAAATATATATAGAGACATACTGAAATAACTTGAAGTAAATAATGAAGATTAAAAACCAATTACAAACAAAAAATTAAAAAAATTAAAAATGACTAAAAGCAGTCTTTTTCTCACAATATGTCGACTTTTTTCTTATAAAATTGGGAATAATTTCTCATATTCTTTGTTTCTGTAATATTGCAATATTTTCTCACAAAAAATATTACTTTTTTTATGTACAATTTTTACTTTTTAACACAAAATGGTGACATTTGTCAAATACAATTCTGACTTGTGTCACAATATTGCCAATTTTATTTGTTGTTCTTGTAAAACAGTGACATTTTTGGAGTAAAATTATGACTTTTGTCATATTTTTGCTGAGTAAAATCCCCGATTATTGTTATAACATTGCCAACATTTGAAAGTTTTCTTATAAAATTGGGACTTTTTTCATAAAATTGCCAAAATGCTAAGCTTTTCTTGTAAAATTGCGGCTGTTATTGAGTACAATTCCAACTTTTATCATGATATTGCACAATTGTTCGGTTTTTCTTGTAAAATTTTGACTCGCGTTGAGTAAAATAAACGACCTTTTTTTTTATAATTCTGCCAAAATTCTAAGTTTTTCTTGTAAAATTCCAACTCATTTTTCACAACGAGCTTTTGTAAATATAAATCTTTATATATCTAGAAAGGGTGGTCCTAAAGAGGGAGGCATTATTCGGAGGTCTCAAGAAGGTAACAAATACAAGAAAGTGTGTGTGTGTGTGTGTGTGTGTGTGCGTGTGTGTGTGTGTGAGTGTGTGTGTGTGTGTGTGTGTGTGTGTGTGTTCTTGTATTTCTACCCTTCTTGAAACATCAACAAGGAAAAGTACCTTCCATATGAGGAGGTGTGAACAAGTTAGGACATAATTCATGGTCCCAATACGGAAAACCATTGAATCTAATAGAGAATGTCTCATTTGCACCCCTGGTGGTGAAATCTATCAAAATGAGGGTGGTCCCAAAAAGGAGGGATTTTTTAAATTGACTCTGTTGCAAGTCTTGTGTGTTCTTTGTAGCTTGTTTGTGTGTGATATGGCTAATGCGGTTTGTTTCCTGGTCTCAGTCTGGACCCCAGCCTTAAACTGAATATTTTTTTACTCAACCCCCCACCCCCCAGCTCTCACCCCCAACACCAATTTTTACCTGTTTTCCACCTTTTTAAGGGGCGTCAGAAGTTGGCTGATCCGTCAGCGGTCCGGTTCTGTCTTCCTGTAATGTTTGTCTGTTCTTGAGTGGGACTGTGCTGAAAACTGTGTGTTGTTTTAAAAATGCTCACGTTCTGGTCAACATATGAAATAACAAGTGTGTGTAAGAAATGTAAATGTATCCCTTTTGGCCAAAATGTGTTTTAAAAAATAAATAAAAATATATATAGAGACATACTGTAATAACTTGAAGTAAATAATGAAGATTAAAAACCAATTATAAACAAAAAATTTAAAAAATTTAAAATGACTAAAAGCAGTCTTTTTCTCACAATATGTCGACTTTTTTCTTATAAAATTGGGAAAAAAAATTCATATTCTTTGTTTCTGTAACATTGCAATATTTTCTCACAAAAATTACTACTTTTTTATGTACAATTTTTACTTTTTAACACAAATGGTGACATTTGTCAAATACAATTCTGACTTGTGTCACAATATTGCCAATTTTATTTGTTGTTCTTGTAAAACAGTGACATTTTTGGAGTAAAATTATGACTTTTGTCATATTTTTGCCGAGTAAAATCCCCGATTATTGTTAAAACATTGCCAACATTTGTTGTAAATGTTGGCATAAGTTTTCTTATAAAATTGTGACTTTTTTCATAAAATTGCCAAAATGCTAAGCTTTTCTTGTAAAATTGCGGCTGTTATTGAGTACAATTCCAAGTTTTATCATGATATTGCACAATTGTTCAGTTTTTCTTGTAAAATTTTGACTCGCGTTGAGTAAAATGACAACCTTTTTTTATAATTCTGCCAAAATTCTAAGTTTTTCTTGTGAAATTCCAACTTATTTTTCACAACAAGCTTTTTTATATTTGCGTAGTATGTATATATTATTAATGTTGTAAATATAAATCTTTATATATCTAGAAAGGCTGGTCCTACAGAGGGAGGCATTATTCGGAGGGCTCAAGAAGGTAACAAATACTGGAATGTGCGTGTGTGTGTGTGTGTGTGTGTGTGTGTGTGTGTGTGTGTGTGTGTGTGTGTGTGTGTGTGTGTGTGTGTGTGTGTGTGTGTGTGGGCGGGAAAGTGCAACGCTAACGCTGCTTGGGTGAATTCTGGAACGCGTTTGAGGTGGCGCACGAGTGAAGCTCGGCTTTATCTGTCTCGGGGGCGAGAGGCACGCAAAAGAAAAAAAAAGTAGGCAGCGCCGCAACGTGTCGGGGTTTCAAATGGGGATCAAAAGGTTGGTACTAATTAACAAACTAAACCCAACGTCTCCGAGCGTCGTCTCTATTCTTTTTTTTACGAATGTTGTGGAACTCTTCTTTAGATTGACCGTGTACGGCGAAACACACCCGTCACATGCATGACTACAGAGACCATACCAAGGAAAGTCAACTCGGATACCCGTTAGAGTACCCTATTTTTCGGACCATAGGGCATCATATTGCAGTCTACATGTATCTCTTATGTGTGACTGCCATCATATTGCAGTCTACACGTATCTCTTATGTGTGACTGCCATCATATTGCAGTCTACACGTATCTCTTATGTGTGACTGCCATCATATTGCAGTCTACACGTATCTCTTATGTGTGACTGCCATCATATTGCAGTCGACATTTATCTCGTATGTGTGACTGCCATCATATTGCAGTCTACATGTATCTCTTGTGTGACTGCCATCATATTGCAGTCTACACATATTTATTATGTGTGACTGCCATCAAATTGCAGTCTACACGTATCTCTTATGTGTAAACTGCCATTGTATTGCAGTCTACACGTATCTCTTATGTAGAAACTGCCATCATATTGCAGTCTACATGTATTTATTATGTGTGACTGCCATCATATTGCAGTTTACATGTATCTCTTATGTGTGACTGCCATTTTATTGCAGTCTACACGTATCTCTTATGTGTGACTGCCATCATATTGCAGTCTACACGTATCTCTTATGTGTGACTGCCATCATATTGCAGTCTACACATATTTTTTATGTGTGACTGCCATCATATTGCAGTCTACACATATTTATTATGTGTGACTGCCATCAAATTGCAGTCTACACGTATCTCTTATGTGTAAACTGCCATCATATTGCAGTCTACACGTATCTCTTATGTGTGACTGCCATCATATTGCAGTCTACACATATCTCTTATGTGTAAACTGCCATCATATTGCAGTCTACACGTATCTCTTATGTGTGACTGCCATCATATTGCAGTCTACACATATTTTTTATGTGTGACTGCCATCATATTGCAGTCTACACATATTTATTATGTGTGACTGCCATCAAATTGCAGTCTACACGTATCTCTTATGTGTAAACTGCCATCATATTGCAGTCTACACGTATCTCTTATGTGTGACTGCCATAATATTGCAGTCTACACATATTTTTTATGTGTGACTGCCATCATATTGCAGTCTACACATATTTATTATGTGTGACTGCCATCAAATTGCAGTCTACACGTATCTCTTATGTGTAAACTGCCATTGTATTGCAGTCTACACGTATCTCTTATGTAGAAACTGCCATCATATTGCAGTCTACATGTATTTATTATGTGTGACTGCCATCATATTGCAGTTTACATGTATCTCTTATGTGTGACTGCCATTTTATTGCAGTCTACACGTATCTCTTATGTGTGACTGCCATCATATTGCAGTCTACACGTATCTCTTATGTGTGACTGCCATCATATTGCAGTCTACACATATTTATTATGTGTGACTGCCATCATATTGCAGTCTACATGTATCTCTTATGTGTGACTGCCATCATATGGCAGTCTACACGTATCTCTTATGTAGAAACTGCCATCACATTGCAGTCTACACGTATCTCTTATGTGTAAACTGCCATCATATTGCAGTCTACACGTATCTCTTATGTAGAAACTGCCATCATATTGCAGTCTACATGTATTTATTATGTGTGACTGCCATCATATTGCAGTTTACATGTATCTCTTATGTGTGACTGCCATCATATTGCAGTCTACACGTATCGCTTATGTGTGACTGCCATCATATTGCAGTCGACATTTATCTCTTATGTGTGACTGCCATCATATTGCAGTCTACATGTATCTCTTATGTGTGACTGCCATTTTATTGCAGTCTACACGTATCTCTTATGTGTGACTGCCATCATATTGCAGTCTACACGTATCTTTTATGTGTGACTGCCATCATATTACAGTCTACACATTTTTTTATGTGTGACTGCCATCATATTGCAGTCTACACATTTGTTTTATGTGTGACTGCCATCGTATTGCAGTCTACATGTATCTCTTATGTGTGACTGCCATCATATTGCAGTCTACACGTATCTCTTATGTGTAAACTGCCATCATATTACAGTCTACACGTATCTCTTATGTAGAAACTGCCATCATATTGCAGTCTACATGTATTTCTTATGTGTGACTGCCATCATATTGCAGTCTACACGTATCTCTTATGTGTGACTGCCATCATATTGCAGTCTACACGTATCTCTTATGTGTGACTGCCATCATGTTGCAGTCGACATTTATCTCTTATGTGTGACTGCCATCATATTGCAGTCTACATGTATCTCTTGTGTGACTGCCATCATATTGCAGTCTACACGTATCTCTTATGTGTGACTGCCATCATATTGCAGTCTACACATATATCTTATGTGTGACTGCCATCATATTGCAGTCTACACGTATCTCTTATGTGTGACTGCCATCATATTGCAGTCTACACGTATCTCTTATGTGTGACTGCCATCATATTGCAGTCTACACATATCTCTTATGTGTGACTGCCATCATATTGCAGTCTACACGTATCTCTTATGTGTGACTGCCATCATATTGCAGTCTACACGTATCTCTTATGTGTGACTGCCATCATATTGCAGTCTACACGTATCTCTTATGTGTGACTGCCATCATATTGCAGTCTACACGTATCTCTTATGTGTGACTGCCATCATATTGCAGTCTACATGTATCTCTTATGTGTGACTGCCATCATATTGCAGTCTACATGTATCTCTTATGTGTGACTGCCATTTTATTTCAGTCTACACGTATATCTTATGTGTGACTGCCATCATATTGCAGTCTACACTTATTTCTTATGTAGAAACTGCCATCATATTGCAGTTTACATGTATCTCTTATGTGTGACTGCCATTTTGTTGCAGTCTACACGTATCTCTTATGTGTGACTGCCATCATATTGCAGTCTACACGTATCTCTTATGTGTGACTGCCATCATATTGCAGTCGACATTTATCTCGTATGTGTGACTGCCATCATATTGCAGTCCACACATATCTATTATGTGTGACTGCCATCATATTGCAGTCGACATGTATCTCTTATGTGTGACTGCCATCATATTGCAGTCTACATGTATCTCTTATGTGTGACTGCCATCATATTGCAGTCTACACGTATCTCTTATGTGTGACTGCCATCATATTGCAGTCTACACATATCTCTTATGTGTGACTGCCATCATATTGCAGTCTACACGTATCTCTTATGTGTGACTGCCATCATATTGCAGTCTACATGTATCTCTTATGTGTGACTGCCATCATATTGCAGTCTACATTATGTGTTATATGTTATGTGTGTTATGTAACAGTATCAAAAATCCCATTTTTCCCGGAGTTCCCATGAAATTCCCATTGAAAAGAATGGAACATTCTTCAAAGTTCCACAACTCCCACGTTTTGTTTATCCGATTCAAATCGTTCCAACTTCAAAATATTCAGCCTGTTTAGGAATGATGTGCTCACTGTCAACATCTATTTAAAAAATTCCCGGATTTCCTAGAATTCCCAGTTTTTAGGGACATTTTCCCCATTCAAAATGAATTATCCATTTTTCAAACTTCCACAATTACCACGTTTTTCAACCAATTCAAACCATTCCACCTTCAACACATTCAACTCATCCTGGAAATTCAAACAACTATTTTTCCGCGTTCAACAAATTTCCATGAATTCCTGTTTTTCCGAAATTTCGTAATTCAATGTCTCTGTTACTACACTACTTCAACATTTCTTGACCGATTTAAACAATTCCCACACCAACCAATTCAGCTCATTCAGGACATTCATGCTCTTAATCATTTAAAAAAAAAAAAAGATTTTCCCAAAATTCCCAAATTTCCAGGAAGTTCCCATTTAATTAAATGGAACATTTTTCCAAGTTGCACAAACCCCACATTGTTTAACCAATTCAAACCATTCCACCTTCAACGCATTCAACTCTTCCTGGAAATTCAAACAAACATGTTTTCAAGTTCAACAAATTTCCAGGAATTCCTGTTTTTTCTAACCTTATTTCCAACCATTTTTTAGTGTGATGACTCCGTTCTCATTTTTCATCCCACTTCAATCGTTCCACTGTCAAAACATTTCTCTTAGTCAGGACAAAAAAAGCAAGTTGGTTTTAAAAATTCCCAGTTTTCCCGAAATTTCGTAATACAATTTCTCAATTAAATAACTGTTACCACTTCAACATTTCTTAACCGATTTAAACAATTCCAACACCAACCAATTCAGCTTATTCAGGAAATGCATGCTCCTAATTATTTTCAAAAAAATCCAGTTTTTCCTAATTTTCAAAAATTTCCAGGAAGTTCCCATTTAAATAAATGGGACATTTTTCCTAATTGCACAATTCCCACATGTTTCAACCCATTCGAGCTATTCCACCTTCAACACATTCAATTCATCCTGGAAATTCAAACAAACCTTTTTTTTCAAGTTCAAATAATTTCCAGGAATTCTTGTTTTTTCTAACCTTATTTCCAACCATTTTTAGTGTGATGACTCTGTTCACATTTTTAATCCCATTCCAACCGTTCTACTGCCAAAACATTCCTCTTAGTCAGGACAAAAAAACAAGTTGGTTTAAGAACTTGAAAAATTCCCGATTTTCACGAATATTCGTAATTCACTTTATCTGTCACTACTTCAACATTTCTTGAGCGATTTAAACAATTTCAACACCAACCAATTCAGCTTATTCAGGACATTCACGCACCTAATCATTTTCAAAAAAATCCCGCTTTTCCCAAAATTTCCAAATTTCCAGGAAGTTCCCATTTAAATAAATGGGACATTTTTCCCAGTTGCACAATCCCCACATTTTTCAACCCATTCAAACCATTCCACATTCAACACATTCAACTCATCCTGAAAATTCAAACAAACATTTTTTCAAGTTCAACAAATTTCCAGGAATTCCTGTTTTTTCTAACCTTATTTCCAACCATTTTTAGTGTGATGACTCCGTTCACATTTTTCATCCCACTTCAACCGTTCCACTGTCAAAACATGTTTCTTAGTCAGGACAAAAAAGCAAGTTGGTTTTAAAAATTCCCAGTTTTCCCGAAATTTCGTAATACAATTTCTCAATTAAATAACTGTTACCACTTCAACATTTCTTGACCGATTTAAACAATTCCAACACCAACCAATTCAGCTTATTCAGGACATTCATGCTCCTAATTATTTTCAAAAAAATCCAGCTTTTCCTATATTTCCTAAATTTCCAGGAAGTTCCCATTTAAATAAATTAGACATTTTTCCAAGTTGCACAATTCCCACATGTTTCAACCCACTCAAGCTATTCCACCTTCAACACATTCAACTCATCCTGGAAATTCAAACAAAAAAATGTTTCAAGTTCAACAAATTTCCAGGAATTCTTGTTTTTTCTAACCTTATTTCCAACCATTTTTAGTGTGATGACTCCGTTCACATTTTTAATCCCATTTCAACCATTCTACTGTCAAAACATTCCTCTCAGTCAGGACAAAAAAAACAAGTTGGTTTAAGAACTTGAAAAATTCCCGATTTTCCCGAATATTCGTAATTCAATTTCTCGGTCACTACTTCAAAATTTCTTGACCGATTAAAACAATTCCAACACCAACCAATTCAGCTTATTCAGGACAGTCATGTTCCTAATCTTTTTCAAAAAAATCCCGCTTTTCCCCAAATTCCCAAATTTCCAGGAAGTTGCCATTTAAATAAATGGGACATTTTTCCAAGATGCGCAATTCCCACATTTTTCAATCCAATCAAACCATTCCACCTTCAACACATTCAACTCATCCTGGAAATTCAAACAAACATTTCCAGGAATTCCTGTTTTTTTCCGAACATTATTTCCAACCTTTTTTAGTGCGATGACTCTGTTCACATTTGTCACCCCATTTCAACCGTTCCACTGTCAAAACATTCCTCTTAGTCAGGACAAAAAAGCAAGTTGGTTTTAAAAATTCCCGGTTTTCCCGAAATGTTTTAATACAATTTCTCAATTCAAAAACTGTTACTACTTCAACATTTCTTGACCAATTTAAACAATTGCAACCCCAACCCCAAACAATTCAGCTCACTTAAGACATTCACGCTCCTAATAGTTTTTTTTAAAAATCCCGCTTTTCCCAAAATTCCCAAATTTCCAGGTAGTTCCCATAATGGGGCATTTTTCCAAGTTGCACAATTCACACATTTTTCAACCCATTCAAACTATTCCACCTTCAACACATTCAACTCATCCTGGAAATTCAAACAAACATTTTTTCAAGTTCAACAAATTTCCAGGAATTCCTGTTTTTTTCTGACCTTATTTCCAACCTTTTTAGTGTGATGACTCCGTTCACATTTTCCATCCCATTTCAACCGTTCCACTGTCAAAACATTTCTCTTAGTCAGGACAAAAAAGTAAGTTGGTTTTAAAAATTCCCAGTTTTCCCGAAATTTCGTAATACAATTTCTCAATTAAATAACTGTTTCCACTTCAACATTTCTTAACCGATTTAAACAATTCCAACACCAACCAATTCAGCTTATTCAGGACATTCATGCTCCTAATTATTTTCAAAAAAATCCAGCTTTTCCTAAATTTCCTAAATTTCCAGGAAGTTCCCATTTAAATAAATTAGACATTTTTCCAAGTTGCACAATTCCCACATGTTTCAACCCATTCAAGCTATTCCACCTTCAACACATTCAACTCATCCTGGAAATTCAAACAAACATTTTTTTCAAGTTCAACAAATTTCCAGGAATTCTTGTTTTTTCTAACCTTATTTCCAACCATTTTTAGTGTGATGACTCAGTTCACATTTTTTAATCCCATTTCAACCGTTCTACTGTCAAAACATTCCTCTTAATCAGGACAAAAAAACAAGTTGGTTTAAGAACTTGAAAAATTCCCGATTTTCCCGAATATTCGTAATTCAATTTCTCGGTCACTACTTCAAAATTTCTTGACCGATTTAAACAATTCCAACACCAACCAATTCAGCTTATGCAGGATATTCATGTTCCTAATCATTTTCAAAAAAATACCGCTTTTCCCAAAATTCCCAAATTTCCAGGAAATTCCCATTTAAATAAATGGGACATTTTTCCAAGTTGCACAATTCACACATTTTTCAACCCATTCAAACCATTCCACCTTCAACACATTCAACTCATCCTGGAAATTCAAACAAACATTTTTCCATGTTCAACACATTTCCAGGAATTCCTGTTTTTTTCCGAACCTTATTTCCAACCTTTTTTAGTGCGATGACTCCGTTCACATTTGTCACCCCATTTCAACCGTTCCACTGTCAAAACATTCCTCTTAGTCAGGACAAAAAAGCAAGTTGGTTTTAAAAATTCCCGGTTTTCCCGAAATTTTGTAATACAATTTCTCAATTAAAAAACTGTTACTACTTCAACATTTCTTGACCAATTTAAACAATTGCAACCCCAACCAATTCAGCTCACTTAAGACATTCACGCTCCTAATATATATTTTTTAAATTTCGCTTTTCCCAAAATTCCCAAATTTCCAGGAATGTCCCATAAATGGAAACATTTTTCCAAGTTGCCCAATTCACACATTTTTCAACCCATTCAAACCATTCCACCTTCAACACATTCAACTCATCCTGGAAATTCAAACAAACATGTTTCCATGTTCAACACATTTCCAGGAATTCCTGTTTTTTTCCGAACATTATTTCCAACCTTTTTTAGTGCGATGACTCTGTTCACATTTGTCACCCCATTTCAACCGTTCCACTGTCAAAACATTCCTCTTAGTCAGGACAAAAAAGCAAGTTGGTTTTAAAAAATTCCCGGTTTTCCCGAAATTTTGTAATATAATTTCTCAATTAAAAAACTGTTACTACTTCAACATTTCTTGACCAATTTAAACAATTGCAACCCCAACCAATTCAGCTCACTTAAGACATTCACGCTCCTAATATTCTTTTTTTTTTAATCCTGCTTTTCCCAAAATTCTCAAATTTCCAGGTAATTCCCATAATGGGGCATTTTTCCAAGTTGCCCAATTCACACATTTTTCAACCCATTCAAACCATTCCACCTTCCACACATTCAATTCATCCTGGAAATTCAAACACACTTTTTTCCATGTTCAACACATTTCCAGGAATTCCTGTTTTTTTTCTAACATTATTTCCAACCTTTTTAGTGCGATGACTCTGTTCACATTTGTCACCCCATTTCAACCGTTCCACTGTCAAAACATTCCTCTTAGTCAGGACAAAAAAGCAAGTTGGTTTTAAAAATTCCCGGTTTTCCCGAAATTTTGTAATACAATTTCTCAATTAAAAAACTGTTACTACTTCAACATTTCTTGACCAATTTAAACAATTGCAACCCCAACCAATTCAGCTTACTTAAGACATTCACACTCCTAATAGTTTTTTTTTAAATCCCGCTTTTCCCAAAATTCCCAAATTTCCAGGTAGTTCCCATAATGGGGCATTTTTCCAAGTTGCACAATTCCCACATTTTTCAACCCATTCAAAACATTCCACCTTCAACACATTCAACTCATCTTGGAAATTCAAACAAACATTTTTTCAAGTTCAACAAATTTCCAGGAATTCCTGTTTTTTTCTGACCTTATTTCCAACCATTTTTAGTGTGATGACTCCGTTCACATTTTCCATCCCATTTCAACCGTTCCACTGTCAAAACATTTCTCTTAGTCAGGACAAAAAAGTTGGTTTTAAAAATTCCCGGTTTTCCCAAAATTTTGTAATACAATTTCTCTTTAAAAAAACTGTTACTATTTCAACATTTCTTGACCGATTTAAACAATTCCAACACCAACCAATTCAGCTCACTCAGGACATTCATGCTCCTAATCATTTTTTTTTTTTAAATCCCGCTTTTCCCAAAATTCCCAAATTTCCAGGTAGTTCCCATAGAAATGAATGGGACATTTTTCCAAGTTGCAAAATCCCTACATTTTTCAACCTATTCAAACCATTCCAACATCAACACATTCCACTCATCCTGGACATTCAAACTAACATTTTCCCAAGTTCCAAACCAAATTCCAGTTTTCCTGGAAATTCAAACTCTTCAACTTTCAAACTATTCTTACATTCATACTACATTCTGTCAGCATTTCAGTTCAACTTCAGCATTTCTTTTAGGAATTGCCTCATCTAGTTATTTTTATTTTTGTATGCATTACGTAACCCCTGAGACCTGAGAGAGATATTATTTCCTTTAAACAAAGATGAATATGAGTTTACAATAGCTCACCTTTGTCAAAAACAAGCTATTAATAAAGCTATTAGCGTAAAGGATCTCCGTGTTGCGTATTTCACGAGACATATGCTCGCAGCAGCCGTTTCGCCGTCAAAACCCACTTTGTGCTACAATATGAAAACACCATCTGGCGCACGTGCGAGCTAGCGGCTAGGCGCTAAGTTAGCCGGGCGCCGCTTAGGGCCCCGCTGTGTCCGAGGATTATTTTCCTGCTTGCTTAGATCTTTTCCTCTCTATTAGACCCCAGTGGTTTGATTATTGGATAATCATCATTAAAAGTGACTTAGTGAGGCCGCCAAGCATCTGCACTTTACTTCCACCTCAAGTCTCGTTAGCGTAAGTGATCTTAGAGATGTGTTAGCTATAAAGGCTTGAAGTAAAATAATGTGTATATTATGTAAAATTATTTATATAAGAGATTTTTAGAGAAAGGGTTTGGGAAACTGACCTTTTTTAATTTTTTTTATTTAAAAATGCACATTATTAACATTAATATAAAAATAATACAAAATAATAATAAATAGGATAATTTTAGAGAAAATATTTGGGAAGTTGACAAAATTTTGGCCCGAAGATCTCAAGTGTGAGTTTTTGTGTTATATGTGACATTGTGGAAAAAAATAATGCATGAAAATCAACGTTGCTGCTAAGAATTGAGGGCTGCAAATATCGATTAATTTTGTAATAGAGTAATCTATCGATTAGCTTGTTCGATTAATCGAGTAATCGGATTATAAACAATTAGTAGCTTCAATGTGTATTTTAGGGGAAATAGTTCAAATAAAAAACTTTTGTTTTATTTTCCATAACTTTCATTCTTTTTTTTTTAATAAATGCAAATTATTAACACTAAAATAATAATAATAATAATAATAATAATAATAATAATAATAATAATAATAATAATAATAATAATAATAATAATAATAATAATAAATAGGATATTTTTAGAGAAAAGATTTGGGAAGCTGACAGATTTTGGCCGAAGGACCTCCAGTGTGAGTTTTTGTTTGTTATCTAACATTTTGGAAAAAAAATAATGCAGGAAAATCAACGTTGCTGCCAAGAATTGAGGGCTGCAAAAATCTGTTGATTAGCGTGTTCGATTAATCGAGTAATCGGATTAAAAGCATTTAGTAGCTTCAATGTGTATTATAGGGAAAACAGTTGAAAAAAAACCCAAATGTTTCTACTTTCCATAAAAATGTTTTAATAATAATGATAATAATAATAAAATTAAAATAAATAGGATATTTTTAGAGAAAGGATTTGGAAAGCTGACAGATTTTGGCCTGAGGACCTCAAGTGTGAGGTTTTGTGTTATATCTGACATTGTGGAAACAATTCATGCATGAAAATCAAAAATGCTGCTAAGAATTGAGGGCTGCAAATATCGATTCATTTTGAAATAGAGTAATCTATAGGTTAGCTTGTTCGATTAATCGAGTAATCGGATTAAAAGCACTTTGTAGCTTCAATGTGTATTTTGGGGAAAATAGTTGAAAATATATATATATATATATATATATATATATATATATATATATATATATATATATATATATATATATATATATATATATATATATATATATATATATATATATATATATATATATATATATACTTTCCATAACCTTCATTCTTTTTTAAATAATAATAATAATAATAATAATAATAAATAGGATATTTTTAGAGAAAGGATTTGGGAAGCTGACAGATTTTGGCCGGAGGACCTCCAGTGTGAGTTTTTGTTTTTTATCTGACATTTTGTAAAAAAAAATAATGCAGGAAAATCAACGTTGCTGCCAAGAATTGAGGGCTGCAAAAATCTGTTGATTAGCGTGTTCGATTAATCGAGTAATCGGATTAAAAGCATTTAGTAGCTTCAATGTGTATTTTAGGGGAAACAGTTGAAAAAACAAACAAATGTTTCTACTTCCCATAACATTTTTTTTAATAATAATGATAATAATAATAAAATAAAAATAAATAGGATATTTTTAGAGAAAGGATTTGGAAAGCTGACAGATTTTGGCCTGAGGACCTCAAGTGTGAGTTTTTGTGTTATATCTGACATTGTGGAAACAATTAATGCATGAAAATCAAAAATGCTGCTAAGAATTGAGGGCTGCAAATATCGATTCATTTTGAAATAGAGTAATCTATAGGTTAGCTTGTTCGATTAATCGAGTAATCGGATTAAAAGCAGTTAGTAGCTTCAATGTGTATTTTAGGGAAAATAGTTGGAAAAAAAAAAATATATATATATATATATATATTCCATAACCTTCATTCTTTTTTAAATAATAATAATAATAATAATAATAATAATAATAATAAATAGGATATTTTTAGAGAAAAGATTTGGGAAGCTGACAGATTTTGGCCTGAGGACGTCAAGTGTGAGTTTTTGTGTTATATCTGACATTTTGGGGAAAAAAATAATGCATGAAAATCAACAATGCTGCTAAGAATTGACGGCTGCAAATATTGATTCATTTCGTAATAGAGTAATCTATCGGTTAGTGTATTCGATTAATCGAGTAATCGGATTTAAAGCACTTTGTAGCGTCAATGTGTATTTTAGGGAAAATTGTTGAAATAAAAAAACATTTTTTCTACTTTCCATAACCTTCATTCTTTTTTTAATAAATACACATTATTAACATTAAAATAATAATAATAATAATACAATTAAAATAAATGGGATTTTTTTTTAGAAAAAGGATTTGTGAAGCTGACAGATTTTGGCCTGAGGACCTCAAGTGTGAGTTTTTGTGTTATTTGTGACATTGTGAACACAAATAATGCATGAAAATCAACAATGCTGCTAAGAATTATTGAGGGCTGCAAATATCGATTCATTTTGTAATAGAATATTCTATCGATTAGCTTGTTCGATTAATCGAGTAATCGGATTAAAAGCATTTAGTAGCTTCAATGTGTATTTTAGGGAAAATAGTTGAAAAAACAAAATTTTTCTACTTTCCATAACATTCTTTTTTTTTTAATAATAATAATAATGATAATAATAATAATAAAAATAATAATAATAATGATAATAATAATACAATAAAATAAATAGGATATTTTTAGAGAAATTATTTGCTGAAGCTGACAGATTTTGGCCCGAGGACCTCAAGTTTTTGTGCTGTATGTGACATTGTGGAAAAAAATAATGCATGAAAATCAACGTTGCTGCTAAGAATTGAGGGCTGCAAATATTGATTCATTTTGTAATAGAGTAATCTATCGGTTAGTGTATTCGATTAATAGAGTAATCGGATTTAAAGCACTTTGTAGCTTCAATTTTAGGGAAAATTGTTGAAATAAAAAAACATTTTTTCTACTTTCCATAACCTTCATTCTTTTTTTAATAAATGCACATTATTAACATAAATAAAAATAAATAAAATAATAATAATCCATCCATCCATTTTCTACCGCTTATTCCCTTTGGGGTCGCGGGGGGCCCTGGAGCCTATCTCAGCTACAATCGGGCGGAAGGCGGGGTACACCCTGGACAAGTCGCCACCTCATCGCAGAAAATATTAATAATAATAATAATAATAATAATAAATAGGATATCTATAGAGAGAGGATTTGGGAAGCTGGCAGATTTTGGCCTGAGGACCTCAAGTGTGAGTTTTTGTGTTATATGTGACGTTGTGGAAAAAAAAAAATGCATGCCAATCAACATTGCTGCTAAGAATTGAGGGCTGAAAATATTGATGAATTTTTAATAGAGTAATCTATCGGTTAGCTTGTTCGATTAATCGAGTAATCGGATTAAAAGCTCTTTGTAGCTTCAATGTGTATTTTAGGGGAAATAGCTCAAATGAAAAACTATTTTTTTATTTTCCATAACTTTCATTCTTTTTTTTAATAAATGCCCAATATTAACATTAAAATAATAATAATAATAATAATAAAATAATAATACATGTGATTTTTTTTTTTAGAGAAAGGATTTGGGAAGCTGACAGATTTTAACCTGAGAACATCAAGTGTGAGGTTCTGTTTTATATCTGACATTTTGGGAAAAAATAATGCAGGAAAATCAACGTTGCTTCCAAGAATTGAAGGCTGCAAATATCGATTCATTTTGTAATGAAGAAATCTAGCGGTTAGCTTGTTCGATTAATCGAGTAATCGGATTAAAAGCACTGTGTAACTTCAATGTGTATTTTAGGGAAAATTGTTGAAATATTTTTTTTTTCTACTTTCCATAATCTTCATTCTTTTTTTAATAAATGCACATTATTAACATTAAAATAATAATAATAATAAAATAATAATAAATGGGATTTTTTTTTTCAGAGAAAGGATTTGAGAAGCTGACAGATTTTGGCCTGAGGACCTCAACTGTGAGTTTTTGTGTTATATCTGACATTTTGGAAAAAAATAATGCATGAAAATCAACAACGCTGCCAAGAATTGAGGGCTGCAAATATCAATTAATTTTGTAATAGAGTAATCTATCGATTAGCGTGTTCGATTAATCGAGTAATCGGATTAAAAGCATTTTGTAGCTTCAATGTGTATTTATGGAAAATAGTTTAAATAAAAAAATGTTTTCTACTTTCCATAACCTTATTCTCATTTTTTTTATAAATGCACATTATTAGCATTAAAATAATAATAATAATAATTTAAAAAAAAAATATATATATATATATATATATATATATATATATATATATATATATATATATATATATATATATATATATATATATATATATATATATATATGATATTTTTAGAGAAAGGATTTAGGAAGCTGACAGATTTTGGCCTGAGGACCTCAAGTGTGAGTTTTTGTTTTATATCTGACATTGTGGATAAAAAAAAATGCAATAAAATCAACAACGCTGCTAAGAATTGAGGGCTGCAAATATCGATTAATTTTGTAATAGAGTAATCTATCGATTAGCTTGTTCGATTAAGCGAGTAATCGGATTAAAAGCATTTTGTAGCTTCAATGTGTATTTATGGAAAATAGTTTAAATAAAAAAATGTTTTCTACTTTCCATAACCTTATTCTCATTTTTTTTATAAATGCACATTATTAGCATTAAAATAATAATAATAATAATTAAAAAAAAAAAAAAAAAAAATATATATATATATATATATATATATATATATATATATATATATATATATATATATATATATATATATATATATATATATGATATTTTTAGAGAAAGGATTTAGGAAGCTGACAGATTTTGGCCTGAGGACCTCAAGTGTGAGTTTTTGTTTTATATCTGACATTGTGGATAAAAAAAAAATGCAATAAAATCAACAACGCTGCTAAGAATTGAGGGCTGCAAATATCAATTAATTTTGTAATAGAGTAATCTATCGATTAGCTTGTTCGATTAAGCGAGTAATCGGATTAAAAGCACTTTGTAGCTTCAATATGTATTTTAGGGAAAATAGCTCAAATAAAAAACTATTTATTTATTTTCCATAACTTTCATTCTTTTTTTTTTTTAAATAAATGCACATTATTAACATTAAAATAATAATAAAAATAATAACAAATAAAATAAAAACTCCCCTGTTCATCAGCATGCTACTACAGTGGCCGTGCAGAAACTTTGTCTACATATTTAAAGAGGAAAAAGAGTAAGATGATTTTATAAAAAAATTTAATAATTAAAAACAGTTCCTTGTGGTGTATGAAACATGTTTTGGATAAGCTTTGCATTTAAATTGTGCGTACATTTCACTCCACAGTGACATATTTTGCATGGTATAATAATAATAATAAGCAAATACATCTTGTACTTTATGGATAAAAAAAAAAAGTGGTGTTATGTAAACGTTCTGGTCCTAGGTTTGGAAATAAGTCAGATTTATAAATTCTGGTTGAATTAGGGGTAAAACACTAACTTGTTTAAAGTTGAATCAAATATTAAGACATGATTGTGGAGGGAGGTGTAGTCAGCGCTGCCTGCAGGAGGAAAAGTCACCGCCTCTGTCCATGGTGCTGAGAACACAGCACCATCAGACGGGGGCGTGGCAGTGCTGACGGCGAAACACAGCTGGCAGGTGATTACATTTCACAGGTGGTACGTGTTAATGTAATCGTCTGTTGGAGGAGGAGAGAGAGGATACGGACGTGACTGAAAAGTCACGTTCTAATGGGAGAGAAAACTTTTGTTGAAAAAACATTATCATTAAAACCTTGTTGAACCTGCACGCTTGGCTCCGGAGCCGTGTCTGACAGTGGGGACCGCTAGGAAGCGACTTCCACAATGATATTTTGACACAAGCATTTTTTTTTTAACTTATGGGTCAAATGTGGCTATTTGGGCCATTTAAAAAATACAATCAGGCACTTCTGACGATCAGCAGAGCAGGTTTGTTGCATTCTTCCAGATGACAGGTGATTACAGGAGATTCAACAACGTGCTAAATCAACGTGTGCTTTGTCAGGCTAATGAAAAAGGCAGAAAATGGGATTAGTTTGCCAACAAGAGGCCCGGAGAGACCGGACATTTCTGCTTAGGGAGCGACGTGGAGTAATGGCTTCCGGCGCAGTGTAGCCCATCTCTTCATCTTCTAGCCTCTGTGACCCCCACTTTCACCTTTTGACCATCCTAACCCCCCCTATAAACTTCAACCACCAGCCTTCCTTCCTCTCCTGACATCCTGGGGACGGATTAAATTTGGATCCAGGTGAAATATTCATCTGACGGCCGCCTTAATTTCGCACACCTTTTGATGTGGAGGTCACCGCCTTTTCAAGTCCCCCTTAAGAGGCTCCAAGTTGGGAAGCTTGCATCCAAACGTGCACTGCACCATTTTTTGCAGCCTTATGGGATAAACGCAAGCCAACGTTTTTCGTTTTCTTTTTAACACGGCATAATTGTGACGATAACCATAGGAACAAAAACGGAATTTAATTGGACATGAGTCTGCTCAGTACAATATGAGCGATATGTTAACTATTGTTGCGTCGGACCAGTTCTTCCTCCAAGGGAATCTAAGTTACTGGTCAATCCCAAGTTCTTTCAATGACATATATGCTGAGTAAGAAGGACCATCAAGACAGAATTGGAATATTTTCAAGTTTTACTAAAGCTTTAGGAGTTCAACATAATCAACACATTCGTATCGGCTACTCTAGTTGATCTGGCATTCCAAGGGAAAAACACTCTTTTCACACAAAGAAAGCCCCCATCTCCTCCCTCTCAACACTGATAAGAAACCAGTGGGTGTTGTATTTCACATTCCTGATGTAATGAGCGATATGTTAACTATTGTTGCGTCGGACCAGTTCTTCCTCCAAGGGAATCTAAGTTACTGGTAAATCCCAAGTTCTTTCAATGACATATATGCTGAGTAAGAAGGACCATCAAGACAGAATTGAAATATTTTCAAGTTTTACTAAAGCTTTAGGAGTTCAACATAATCAACACATTCATATCGGCTACTCTAGTTGATCTGGCATTCCAAGGGAAAAACACTCTTTTCACACAAAGAAAGCCCCCATCTCCTCCCTCTCAACACTGATAAGAAACCAGTGGGTGTTGTATTTCACATTCCTGATGTAATGAGCGATATGTTAACTATTGTTGCGTCGGACCAGTTCTTCCTCCAAGGGAATCTAAGTTACTGGTCAATCCCAAGTTCTTTCAATGACATATATGCTGAGTAAGAAGGACCATCAAGACAGAATTGGAATATTTTCAAGTTTTACTAAAGCTTTAGGAGTTCAACATAATCAACACATTCATATCGGCTACTCTAGTTGATCTGGCATTCCAAGGGAAAAACACTCTTTTCACACAAAGAAAGCCCCCATCTCCTCCCTCTCAACACTGATAAGAAACCAGTGGGTGTTGTATTTCACATTCCTGATGTAATGAGCGATATGTTAACTATTGTTGCGTCGGACCAGTTCTTCCTCCAAGGGAATCTAAGTTACTGGTCAATCCCAAGTTCTTTCAATGACATATATGCTGAGTAAGAAGGACCATCAAGACAGAATTGGATTATTTTCAAGTTTTACTAAAGCTTTAGGAGTTCAACATAATCAATACTCTAGTTGATCTGGCATTCCAAGGGAAAAACACTCTTTTCACACAAAGAAAGCCCCCATCTCCTCCCTCTCAACACTGATAAGAAACCAGTGGGTGTTGTATTTCACATTCCTGATGGTTTAAGACACTAAACAGACAATCTGAAGACAAAGAGAGACTAGTAGAATACACAAAGGAAAAGTACTAGATGATCAAACATGACTATTTAAAAAGAAAATACTCTTAAACATATCTGCATCCTTCCACATTATCTATTGTCACGACGGGGTTTTCGCAGCTTACTGCGGGGTCCGTTCTCCCGAAATGCAGACGGACCACTCCGGACATGGCGTGCAGGTTGGAACATGATTTTTTTCCTCAAAATATCAAAGTAGTACAAAAAATGGAAAATGAGTCGCACTTGAAGCTAATGCTACTATTTAGCGTGGACTATAGACGAGGAATACTCACTAACTGTGGCATGAAACTTACGTAGCGGGTTGCGTGAAGCAAACAATGACGCCAGCCCGACTGACCGGCAAAGGCAGGCTTAAATAATGCCTCTGATTAGTGCTCGGGAAGCAGGTGAGCGGGCGAACACTAATCAGAGCCAGGTAGAAATAATAAGTAACCATGGTAACTAAAACAAACAAGAGTGCACAAAAACAGGAACTAATGCAGTCCAAAACTAACAGAACATAACAAAACATGATCTGGACTACGGATCATGACATCTATCACATAATCTACACGAGGGCTGCAACGAGTATTCGATTAATTACCATATTTTTCAGACTATAAGGCGCACTTAAAATCATTTCATTTTGTCAAAAATCGACTGAGCGCCTTATAACCCGGTGCAGGGAATAATTCTGGTTGCGCTTACCGTCCTTGAAGCAATTTTATTTGGTACACAGCGTAATGATAAGTGTGACCAGTAGATGGCAACCACACATAAGAGAAACGTGTAGCCTACAATATGACACCAGTAAACAACACCAAGACTTTAAATATTCCATTGAAAATAAAGAACATTACACACGGCGCTCAAAAATCCGTCACAATGTTTTAGTACGACTTTTAAGCCGCACCGCTTGATGGCGCATTACGGCTACCGTAGTCAGATGTACGAGTATTATTATGGTGTGTTTTGTTTAGCAATGTCATGCAAAAGCAATTTTTCTTACCTTCTGTTACCTGCTGATCTGTATTTGGGATCTGTATAAGTCCTGAAAATGTGCCGACGCCGTAGTCGATAAGTTTCATATTGTTCTCTATCTTCTTGTTATGGGGCATTTCTAATGTTAAGTAGTGTAAAGTTCTAACTTATATCTCGCTATGGAAGCGCTAAAAATTACTGGTGTTGTGAGTTTACATTATTCACCCAAGGAACTTTAGTTATTAGAGAGTTCCGGTCGGACGGTTTGTCACGGGAAACATTTCCGACGTTTATTAAAATGTATTAATTTTTCAAACTGAGAGTCACTGACTTTGGCTCGTTTTATGTGAAGAACATATATCAGAATACATATTTAATGACCACACATTATACACCCACCCTACACATTTATATTACATATAAGATGTCCGGGTCTAATGGACCCGGGCCTAATAGAAGTGTGGAACTTGATGTTCTGTGTACCACACACACACAGCAGGCCTAGACAGGAGGAGGACAGAGTGTAGGTACACAGAACATCAGAGGGTCAAATGTGCGAGAAATTGAGAGCAGACAGTGTTGACAAACGATGTTGCAACCTTGTGTGGGAACCGCAGGTGCAGAAACACAAAAGAAGAATCCCTGTGGGATGCAGAAACTCGCAGATAAATTTCCATGAAATGTTCATATTGTTGTTACTCAGCCAGCGTTTGTGGGTCTGATGCACCCGTTGCATTTTGTGGCTTTTAATGCCTCACAATCAAACATTTTTATGTTAAAATACTGAACAGATGTTTACCTTATCCCAATAAACATCTGAAAAGATTAGACTAGAGTAGCCGATATCAATATATTGATTATGTTGAACTCCTAAAGCTTTAGTAAAACTTGAAAATATTCCAATTCTGTCTTGATGGTCCTTCTTACTCAGCATATATGTCAACGAAAGAACTTGGGGTTGACCAGTAACTTAGATTCCCTTGGAGGGAGAACTGGTCCGACGCAACAATAGTTAACATATCGCTCATATTGTACTGAGCAGACTCATGTCCAATTAAATTCCGTTTTTGTTCCTATGGTTATCGTCACAATTATGCCGTGTTAAAAAGAAAACGAAAAACGTTGGCTTGCGTTTTTTTTTCCATAAGGCTGCAAAAAATGGTGCAGTGCACGTTTGGATGCAAGCTTCCCAACTTGGAGCCTCTTAAGGGGGACTTGAAAAGGCGGTGACCTCCGCATCAAAAGGTGTGCGAAATTAAGACGGCCGTCAGATGAATATTTCACCTGGATTCAAATTTAATCCGTCCACAACAATAAACATCTCATTTACCTTATCCCAATAAACATCTGTTCAGTATTTTAACATAAAAGTGTTTGATTGTGAGGCATTGAAAGCAACTCTGTGGAAACGCTCCCCACCCACACTGCTTGGTACCTGGTCTGAGCTGCTGTGACTTAGATTACCATAGTAATTTATTAGATTACCATAGTAACTTATCAAATACAAACCCCGTTTCCATATGAGTTGGGAAATTGTGTTAGATGTAAATATAAACGGAATACAATGATTTGCAAATCCTTTTCAAGCCATATTCAGTTGAATATGCTACAAAGACAACATATTTGATGTTCAAACTCATAAACTTTATTTTTTTTTTGCAAATAATAATTAACTTAGAATTTCATGGCTGCAACACGTGCCAAAGTAGTTGGGAAAGGGCATGTTCACCACTGTGTTACATGGCCTTTCCTTTTAACAACACTCAGTAAAGGTTTGGGAACTGAGGAGACACATTTTTGAAGCTTCTCAGGTGGAATTCTTTCCCATTCTTGCTTGATGTACAGCTTAAGTTGTTCAACAGTCCGGGGGTCTCCCTTCTGCTATTTTAGGCTTCACATTTTCAATGGGAGACAGGTCTGGACTACAGGCAGGCCAGTCTAGTACCCGCATTCTTTTACTATGAAGCCACGTTGATGTAACACGTGGCTTGGCATTGTCTTGCTGCAATAAGCAGGGGCGTCCATGATAACGTTGCTTGGATGGCAACATATGTTGCTCCAAAACCTGTATGTACCTTTCAGCATTAATGGCGCCTTCACAGATGTGTAAGTTACCCATGTCTTGGGCACTAATACACCCCCATACCATCACACATGCTGCCTTTTACACTTTGCGCCTAGAACAATCCGGATGTTTCTTTTCCTCCGGAGGACACGACGTCCACAGTTTCCAAAAACAATTTGAAATGTGGACTCGTCAGACCACAGAACACTTTTCCACTTTGTATCAGTCCATCTCAGATGAGCTCAGGCCCAGCGAAGCCGACGGCGTTTCTGGGTGTTGTTGATCAACGGTTTTCGCCTTGCATAGGAGAGTTTTAACTTGCACTTACAGATGTAGCGACCAACTGTAGTTACTGACAGTGGCTTTCTGAAGTGTTCCTGAGGCCATGTGGTGATATCCTTTACACACTGATGTCGCTTGTTGATGCAGTACAGCCTGAGGGATGGAAGGTCACGGGCTTAGCCGCTTACGTGCAGTGATTTCGCCAGATTCTCTGAACCCTTTGATGATATTACGGAGCGTAGATGGTGAAATCCCTAAATTCCTTGCAATAGCTGGTTGAGAAAGGTTTTTCTTAAACTGTTCAACAATTTGCTCACGCATTTGTTGACAAAGTGGTGACCCTCGCCCCATCCTTGTTTGTGAATGACTGAGCATTTCATGGAATCTACTTTTATACCCAATCATGGCACCCACCTGTTCCCAATTAGCCTGCACACCTGTGGGATGTTCCAAATAAGTGTTTGATGAGCATTCCTCAACTTTATCAGTATTTATTGCCACCTTTCCCAACTTCTTTGTCACGTGTTGCTGCCATCAAATTCTAAAGTTAATGATTATTTGCAAAATATCAGTTTGAACACCAAATATGTTGTCTTTGTAGCATATTCAACTCAATATGGGTTGAAAATGATTTGTAAATCATTGTTTATATTTACATCTAACACAATTTCCCAACTCATATGGAAACGGGGTTTGTAAAATATTGCGTTATTAAATGTCTGACTGTCTTATACTTTGCAGGTTCTGCTGTTGCGTAATCCAACCTAAACCTAAATGTATCATTGTCAACCCATCGGGTTGAGTTTTTCCTTGCCCTGGTGTGGGACCTGAGCCGAGGATGTCGTTGTGGCTTGTGCAGCCCTTTGAGACGCCCGTGATTTAGGGCTATATGAGTAAACATGGATTGATCGATTGATAAACGGCTGCGTGCTGCATTCTAGTAACCGCTCGTGCCGCACGACAACAATCCGCACGTTTGAAATGAAAGCGACGGGACAAGCGACGCTGATGAAGTCACTAACGCGACGGTAAAACCCGACGAGGCCACCGGGACGAGAGACGACGGATGGCGAAAATGAACAGAACTACTTTAATTTGCTTCACGACTTGACCAAAATGGCCTCGCATCTCTATTGCGGCAAAACGTAATGTCAGGAGAGAGAGGAAAAGGGGGGAGTGGGTGGTGTGGTGTGGTGTGGTGTGGTGTGGGGGTGCACAAGACAAGAAAAGCACTCTTTTATTCTTCCCCCCGGCAAATAGAATCGGCGATACGACACGACGCGACCATCTGGCCTCAACTTAGATCAATGTGCTGTAAAAAGCAGCCCAATCAATGGCGACAACTCCACCTTGGATGCCCACCATTACCCAGATGGCACTTTGGGCAGGGGGTGGGGGGGGAAGGGAAGGGGAAGGGAGGGGGGAGTCAGCGCCGCCCACCTAGAAGACACCTTTTTTTTTTTTCCCCCCTGTTTTAGCGAATGGCAAGTTGTCCCTAAACTTCTGACGGAGCATTCCGTTTCTTTTTTTTAAATGATTATTATTTTTATTTTTTTTCATTTATCAGTCCAACAAAATAATACACAATAACACCATAATAATAAAATGTTCAATTCCAAGACAATAAACATCTCATTGTCGGGTGTGGTTATTAAATGCGTTTTGTGGCAATTCCAACTTCAAACACGGCGTCGGTTGCTATGTAGAGTGGCGCTTTCCATCATTTTCGGCAGACCGCGTTGCATAATGGTTACTTTCATGCTTGTAACAATATCAATCCAAAAAGTTTTACTTTTTTTTTACGTAAAGAGTAAAACAAATCTGTGGATTTTACCACTGTTTTTGTGCAGAAAAAACTGGCAGCTTAGTTGCCAGACTTTTACTGTAAAATATATGCTGTGTTTTTTAATTATTATTATTTTCACAACATATTACTGTCAATATAAATACAGTACCCTTAGCAAAATTTTAGACGCGCTCCCCTGTGATGGCAAATGGCAAGTTGTCCCTAAACTTCTGACGCAGCATTCCGGTTCTTTTTTTGAATTTTTCTTTTTTTTTTTTTTTTCATTAATCAGTCCAACAAAATAATACACAATAATACCATAATAATACAATTTTCAGTTCCAAAACAATGCACATCTCATTTTCAGGTGTGGTTATTAAATGCGTTTTGTGGCAATTTCAACTTCGAACACGGCGTCGGTTGCTATGTAGAGTGGCGCTTTCTATCATTTTCGGCAGACCGCATTGCATAATGGTTACTTTCATGCTTGTAACAATATCAATCCAAAAATTTTACTTTTTTTTTTACGTAAAGAGTAAAAAAAATCTGTGGATTTTACCACTGTTTTTGTACAGAAAAAAACTGGCAGCTTAGTTCCCAGACTTTTACTGTAAAATATATGGTGTGTTTTTTAATTATTATTATTATTATTATTTAGTACCCACAGCAAAAGTGTAGACGCTAAAAATGGTAGTTTCATGCTTGTAACAATATCAATCTAAATATATTTTTATAAATTGGATTTTATTACTGTTTTTTACAGAAAAAAAGCTGGCAGCTTATTTGCCAGACTTTTACTGTAAAATATATGCTGTGTTTTTTAATTATTATTATTTCCACAACATATTACTGTCAATATAAATACAGTACCCTCAGCAGAAGTTTAGACACACTCCCCTGTGCTAGCGAATGGCAAGTTGTCCCTAAACTTCTGGCGGAGCATTCCGTTTCTTTTTTTTAATTTGTATTTATTTATTTTTTATTTTTTCATTAATCAGTCCAACAAAAATAATACACAATAATACCATATTAATAAAATTTTCAATTCCAAGACAATAAACATCTCATTGTCGGGTGTGGTTATTAAATGCGTTCTGTGGCAATTCCAACTTCAAACACGACGTCGGTTGCTATGTAGAGTGGCGCTTTCCATCATTTTCGGCAGACCGCGTTGCATAATGGTTACTTTCATGCTTGTAACAATATCAATCCAAACATTTTACTTTTTTTTAACGTAAAGAGTAAAAAAAAAATCTGTGGATTTTACCACTGTTTTTGTGCAGAAAAAAACTGGCAGCTTAGTTGCCAGACTTTTACTGTAAAATATATGGTGTGTTTTTTAATAATTATTATTAATATTTAGTACCCTCAGCAAAAGTGTAGACGCTACAAATGGTAGTTTCATGCTTGTAACAATATGAATATAAATATTTTATAAAAAAAATTGGATTTTATTACTGTTTTTTACAGGAAAAAACTGGCAGCTTATTAGCCAGACTTTTACTGTAAAATATATGCTGTGTTTTTTAATTATTATTATTTTCACAACATATTACTGTCAATATAAATACAGTACCCTCAGCAGAAGTTTAGACACACTCCCCTGTGCTAGCGAATGGCAAGTTGTCCCTAAACTTCTGACGGAGCATTGCGTTTCTTTTTATTTATTTATTTATTTTATTTTTATTTTTTTCATTAATCAGTCCAACAAAATAATACACAATAATACCATAATAATAAAATGTTCAATTCCAAGACAATAAACATCTCATTGTCGGGTGTGGTTATTAAATGCGTTTTGTGGCAATTCCAACTTCAAACACGGCGTCGGTTGCTATGTAGAGTGGCGCTTTCCGTCATTTTCGGCAGACTGCATTGCATAATGGTTACTTTCATGCTTGTAACAATATCAATCCAAAAATTTTACTTTTTTTTTTAACGTAAAGAGTAAAAAAAAATCTGTGGATTTTACCACTGTTTTTGTGCAGAAAAAAAACTGGCAGCTTAGTTGCCAGACTTTTACTGTAAAATATATGTTGTGTTTTTTAATTATTATTATTATTATTTAGTACCCTCAGCAAAAATGTAGACGCTAAAAATGGTAGTTTCATGCTTGTAACAATATGAATCTAAATATATTTTTAAAAATTGTGTTCTTTTTTTTAATTTTTATTTATTTTATTTGTATTTTTTTCATTAATCAGTCCAACAAAATAATACACAATAATACCATAATAATACAATTTTCAGTTCCAAAACAATACACATCTCATTTTCGGGTGTGGTTATTAAATGCGTTTTGTGGCAATTCCAACTTTGAACACAGCGTCGGTTGCCATGAAAAGTGGCGCTTTCCATCATTTTCAGCAGACTGCATTGCATAATGGTTACTTTCATGCTTGTAACAATATCAATCCAAACATTTTACTTTTTTTTAACGTAAAGAGTAAAAAAAAAAATCTGTGGATTTTACCACTGTTTTTGTACAGAAAAAAAACTGGCAGCTTAGTTGCCAGACTTTTACTGTAAAATATATGGTGTGTTTTTTAATTATTATTATTATTATTTAGTACCCTCAGCAAAAGTGTAGACGCTAAAAATGGTAGTTTCATGCTTGTAACAATATGAATCTAAATATATTTTTAAAAATTGTGGATTTTATTACTGTTTTTTACAGAAAAAAACTGGCAGCTTAGTTGCCAGACATTTACTGTAAAATATATGTTGTGTTGTTTAATTATTATTATTATTATTTATAACCCTCAGCAAAAGTGTAGACGCTAAAAATGGTAGTTTCATGTTTGTAACAATATGAATGTAAATATACATTTAAAAATTGTGTTATTTTTTTTAATTTTTATTTATTTTATTTGTATTTTTTTCATTAATCAGTCCAACAAAATAATACACAATAATACCATAACAACACAATTCCAAAACCATAGCACAAACTCCATTCAGAAGCTCCTTTCATGCCAAAAAGTGCAACAACCGCATTATTAACGCTTTCCATCATTTTCAGCAGACCGCATTGCAGAATGTTTAGTTCCATGCGAATGGGTGGATTTTCTTGTTGTTGTTTCAAGTCGACCGCTTTAAAGGGACGCTGAGACATGAGCCACAACGTCAGGGAGAGCGGCGGTCAGTCATAGCGACACCTGACACATGAAACGTGACAAATGGGGAGGGGATGCACGATCCGCTTTAGTGTTGAGTAGCTTAAAATGTGTTTTGTGGCAATTCCAACTTCGAACACCGCGTCGGTTGCTATGTAGAGTGGCGCTTTCCATCATTTTCGGTAGACCGCATTGCATAATGGTTAGATTCATGCTTGTAACAATATGAATATGATAAAAAAAAATTTTAAATACATAAAGAGTAAAAAAAATCTGTGTATTTTACCACTGTTTTTTACAAAAAAAAAACTGGCAGCTTATTAGCCAGACTTTTACTGTAAAATATATGCTGTGTTTTTTAATTATTATTATTTTCACAACATATTACTGTCAATATAAATACAGTACCCTCAGCAGAAGTTTAGACACACTCCCCTGTGCTAGCGAATGCCAAGTTGTCCCTAAACTTCTGACGGAGCATTTCGGTTCTTTTTTTATTTTTTTTTCATTAATCAGTCCAATCAGTCCACAACAATACACATCTCATTTTCGGGTGTGGTTATTAAATGCATTTTGTGGCAATTCCAACTTCGAACACGGCTTCGGTTGCTATGTAGAGTGGCGCTTTCCATCATTTTCGGCAGACCGCATTGCATAATGGTTACTTTCATGCTTGTAACAATATCAACCCAAAAATTTTACTTTTTTTTAACGTAAAGAGTAAAAAAAAAATCTGTGGATTTTACCACTGTTTTTGTACAGAAAAAAACTGGCAGCTTATTTGCCAGACTTTTACTGTAAAATATATGGTGTGTTTTTTAATTATTATTATTATTATTTAGTACCCTCAGCAAAAACTGTAGATGCTAAAAATGGTAGTTTCATGCTTGTAACAATATGAATGTAAATATTTTAAAAAATCATTTGGATTTTATTACTGTTTTTTACAGGAAAAAACTGGCAGCTTAAATGCCAGACTTTTACTGTAAAATATATGGTGTGTTTTTTAATTGTTATTATTTTCACAACATATTACTGTCAATATAAATACAGTACCCTCAGCAGAAGTTTAGACACACTCCCCTGTGCTGGCGAATGGCAAGTTGTCCCTAAACTTCTGACGGAGCATTCCGTTTCTTTTTTTTAATTTGTATTTATTTATTTTTTTATTTTTTCATTAATCAGTCCAACAAAATAATACACAATAATACCATAATAATGCAATTTTCAGTTCCAAAACAATACACATCTCATTTTCAGGTGTGGTTATTAAATGCACTTTGTGGCAATTCCAACTTCGAACACCGCGTCGGTTGCTATGTAGAGTGGCGCTTTCCATCATTTTCGGCAGACCGCATTGCATAATGGTTACTTTCATGCTTGTAACAATATCAATTCAAAAATGTTTACTTTTTTTTTTACGTAAAGAGTAAAACAAATCTGTGGATTTTACCACTGTTTTTGTGCAGAAAAAAACTGGCAGCTTATTAGCCAGACTTTTACTGTAAAATATATGCTGTGTTTTTTAATTGTTATTATTTTCACAACATATTACTGTCAATATAAATACAGTACCCTCAGCAGAAGTTTAGACACACTCCCCTGTGCTGGCGAATGGCAAGTTGTCCCTAAACTTCTGACGGAGCATTCCGTTTCTTTTTATTTATTTATTTATTTATTTTTTCATTAATCAGTCCAACAAAATAATACACAATAATACCATAATAATACAATTTTCAGTTCCAAGACAATAAACATCTCATTGTCGGGTGTGGTTATTAAATGCGTTTTGTGGCAATTCCAACTTCAAACACGGCGTCGGTTGCTATGTAGAGTGGCGCTTTCCGTCATTTTCGGCAGACCGCATTGCATAATGGTTACTTTCATGCTTGTAACAATATGAATATGTTTTTTTTTATTTTTAAAATACATAAAGAGTAAAAAAAATCTGTAGATTTTACCACTGTTTTTTACAAAAAAAAGCTGGCAGCTTAGTTGCCAGACTTTTACTGTAAAATATATGGTGTGTTTTTTAATTATTATTATTATTATTTGTACCCTCAGCAAAAGTGTAGACGCTAAAAATGGTAGTTTCATGCTTGTAACAATATGAATCTAAATATATTTTTAAAAATTGTGTTCTTTTTTTAAATTTGTATTTATTTTATTTGTATTTTTTTCATTAATCAGTCCAACAAAATAATACACAATAATACCATAATAACACAATTCCAAAACCATTGCGCAAACTCCATTCAGAAGCTCCTTTCATGCCAAAAAGTGCAACAACCGCATTATTAACGCTTTCCATCATTTTCAGCAGACCGCATTGCAGAATGTTTAGTTCCATGCGAATGGGTGGATTTTCTTGTTGTTGTTTCAAGTCGACCGCTTTAAGGTACGCTGAGACATGAGCCACAACGTCAGGGAGAGCGGCGGTCAATCATCGCGACACCTGACACATGAAACGTGACAAATGGGGAGGGGATGCACGATCCGCTTTAGTGTTGAGTAGCTTAAAATGTGGTTTGTGGCAATTCCAACTTTTAACACCGCGTCTGTTGCTATGTAGAGTGGCGCTTTCCATCATCTTCAGCAGACCGCATTGCATAATGGTTAGTTTCATGCTTGTAACAATATGAATATGATGTTTTTTATTTTTTAAATACATAAAGAGTAAAAAAAATCTGTGGATTTTACCACTGTTTTTTTACCAAAAAAAAAAACGGACAGCTTATTAGCCAGACTTTTACTGTAAAATATATGCTGTGTTCTTTAATTATTATTATTTTCACAACATATTACTGTCAATATAAATACAGTACCCTCAGCAGAAGTTTAGACACACTCCCCTGTGCTAGCGAATGCCAAGTTGTCCCTAAACTTCTGACGGAGCATTGTGTTTCTTTTTATTTATTTATTTATTTTATTTTTATTTTTTTCATTAATCAGTCCAACAAAATAATACACAATAATACCATAATAATACAATTTTCAATTCCAAAACAATAAACATCTCATTTTCGGGTGTGGTTATGAAATGCGCTTTGTGGCAATTCCAACTTTCATGCCAAAAAGTGCAACAACCGCATTATTAACGCTTTCTATCATTTTCAGCAGACCGCATTGCAGAATGGTTAGTTCCATGCGAATGGGTGGATTTTTTTGTTTGTGTCAAGTCGACCGCTTTAAGGGACGCTGAGACATGAGCCACAACGTCAGGGAGAGCGGTGGTCAATCATCGCGACACCTGACACATGAAACGTGACAAATGGGGAGGGGATGCACGATCCGCTTTAGTGTTGAGTAGCTTAAAATGTGGTTTGTGGCAATTCCAACTCCGAACACCGCGTCGGTTGCTATGTAGAGTGGCGCTTTCCATCATGTTCGGCAGACCGCATTGCATAATGGTTAGTTTCATGCTTGAAACAATATGATTTTTTTTTTTTTTAAATACATAAAGAGTTAAAAAAATCTGTAGATTTTACCACTGTTTTTTACAAAAAAAAACCTGCAGCTTATTAGCCAGACTTTTACTGTAAAATATATGCTGTGTTTTTTAATTATTATTATTTTCACAACATATTACTGTCAATATAAATACAGTACCCTCAGCAGAAGTTTAGACACACTCCCCTGTGCTAGCGAATGGCAACTTCTGACGGAGCATCCCGGTTCTTTTTTTGATTTTTGATTTTATTTTATTTTATTTTTTTCATTAATCAGCCCAACAAAATAATACACAATAATACCATAATAATAAAATTTTCAATTCCAAAACAATAAACATCTCATTTTCGGGTGTCGTTATTAAATGCGCTTTGTGGCAATTCCAACTTTGAACACGGCGTCGGTTGCTACGTAGAGTGGCGCTTTCCATCATTTTCAGCAGAACGCATTGCATAATGGTTAGGTTTCATGCTTGTAACAATCCATCCATCCATCCATGTTCTACCGCTTGTCCTTTTTGGGGTCGCGGGGGGTGCTGGAGCCTATCTCAGCTGCATTCGGGCGGAAGGCGGCGTACACCCTGGACAAGTCGCCACCTCATCACAGGGCCAACACAGATATGAATCTAAATATTTTAAAAACATGTTACGTAAAGAGTAAAAAAAAACCTGTGGATTTTACCACTGTTTTTTTCACAGAAAAAAAGTGGCAGCTTAGTTGCCAGACTTTTACTGTAAAATATATGCTGTGTTTTTTAATTATTATTATTTTCACAACATATTACTGTCAATAGAAATCCAACAAAATAATACACAATAACACCATAATAATACAATTTTCAATTCCAAAACAATAAACATCTCATTTTTCGGGTGTTTTTATTTATTTTATTTGTATTTTTTTCATTATTCAGTCCAACAAAATAATACACAATAATACCATAATAACACAATTCCAAAACCACAGCACAAACTCCATTCTGATGCTCCTTTCACGCCAAAAAGTGCAGCAACCACAATTATTTCCGGGTGTTGTTATTAAACGGCGCAGGAGGGATACAGCGCCACACAACTATCTTCGTCCCAAATGCACGTTGCCAGGTGTGTTATTAAACAGCTGTTGAAAACATCCCAGTGTTAACCCCTCCCCCCTAAATTTGACATTGAGGCACATATCCCCCCCGCCTCTCAGGGTGACACACAAACAAGCGCTCCTACTGCACAGCGATGACGGAGTCTATAAAAAGCAATACTGTGTGACGGTGGCACACTTCAAGGTACATTTGTCTCAGCACCTTGACATTATTCTTTTTTTTTTCCTTCTTCCTCTTCTTACGAAAACAACTCAAATCTTTCTTTTTTTTTTTTTTTTCCCCCAAGTCGACCGCTTTAAGGCACCCTGAGACATGAGCCACAATGTCAGGGAGCGCCGCAGTCAATCACGCCGACATATTTCCGTGGCGGATGTACAGTGAATGGCGGTCAAGTGGACTTTAATTAGGGTTCCTGCGGGCGCCCCTGCTTATGTTATGTGTGTGTCATAGTACAGTAAGAATGCATGGTCATGTACATAGTACACATTCTTTGTATATAATGTTTTTCAAATCACCTGACATGTATACTGTGTATATGGACATCATTTATCCATTTTTTTAATGTAATTTTGTATATAAATGTTACAGGTTATATATATTTTATTATTGAATGTATCATATGTGATGCATATTTAATGGGTCACAATGGAAACAAGTCTTTTAGGCTTTTTGTGCCGTCCATTTGCCTTTTTAAAGCATTACGTGGATTCAATTATTTGAGATGTCAATAAACTTCTCAATCAATCAATCAATCAAAAAAAACTGACACATGAAACGTGACAAATTGGGAGGGGGGAACGTACGATCCGCTTTAGCCGGCAGATGTTAGCGTTGAGTATCTTGAAATGCGTTTCCGTGGCAATTCCGACTTCGAACACGGCGTCGGTTGCTATGTAGAGTGGCGATTTCCATCATTTTCAGCAGACCGCATTGCAGAATGGTTAGTTACAGTACGAAGGGGATTCATATGGCCCCATTGATCGCGGTTTACCTGACACATGAAACATGACAAATGGGCAGGGTGCGCTATCCGCTTTAACCGGCAGATGGCGGCGTTGAGTATCTTAAAATGCATGTTGTGGCTATTCCAACTTTGAACACAGCGTCGGTTGCTATGTAAAGTGCCGATTTCCATCATTTTCAGCAGACCGCATTGCAGAATTGTTGTTTTCATGCAAAATCCAGCCCCTGCTGGTGTTGTGTGTAACAGTACAGTAAGAATGGGATTCATATGACCCCATTGGTCGCGGTTTACCTGACACATGAAACGTGACAAATTGGGAGGGGATGCACGATCCGCTTTAGGCGGCAGATGGCAGCGTTGAGTATCTTAAAATGCATGTTGTGGCCATTCCAACTTTGAACACAGCATCGGTTGCTATGTAAAGTGGTGCTTTCCATCATTTTCAGCAGACCGCATTGCAGAATTGTTGGTTTCATGCGAAATCCAGCCCCTGCTGGTGTTGTGTGTAACAGTACAGTAAGAATGGGATTCATATGACCCCATTGGTCGCGGTTTACCTGACACATGAAACGTGACAAATTGGGAGGGGATGCACGATCCGCTTTAGGCGGCAGATGGCAGCGTTGAGTATCTTAAAATGCATGTTGTGGCTATTCCAACTTTGAACAAAGCGTCGGTTGCTATGTAAAGTGGCGCTTTCCATCATTTTCAGCAGACCGCATTGCAGAATTGTTGGTTTCAGGCAAAATCCAGTCCCTGCTGGTGTTGTGTGTAACAGTACAGTAAGAATGGGATTCATATGGCCCCGTTGGTCGCGGTTTACCTGACACATGAAACGTGACAAATTGGGAGGGGATGCACGATCCGCTTTAGGCGGCAGATGGCAGTGTTAAGTATCTTAAAATGCGTTTTGTGGCAATTACAACTTCGAACACAGCATCGGTTGCTATGTAAAGTGCCGATTTCCATCATTTTCAGCAGACCGCATTGCAGAATTGTTGTTTTCATGCAAAATCCAGCCCCTGCTGGTGTTGTGTGTAACAGTACAGTAAGAATGGGATTCATATGGCCCCATTGGCCGCGGTTTACCTGACACATGAAACGTGACAAAATGAGGGTGATGCACTATCCGCTTTAGTCGGCAGATGGCAGTGTTAAGTATCTTAAAATGCGTTTTGTGGCAATTACAACTTCGAACACAGCATCGGTTGCTATGTAAAGTGGTGCTTTCCATCATTTTCAGCAGACCGCATTGCAGAATTGTTGTTTTCATGCAAAATCCAGCCCCTGCTGGTGTTGTGTGTAACATTACAGTAAGAATGGGATTCATATAGCCCCATTGGTCGTGGTTTACCTGACACATGAAACGTGACAAAATGAGGGTGATGCACTATACGCTTTAGTCGGCAGATGGCAGTGTTAAGTATCTTAAAATGCGTTTTGTGGCAATTACAACTTCGAAAAGGGCGTTGGTTGCTATGTAGAGTGGCGCTTTTCATCATTTTCAGCAGACCGCATTGCAGAATTCTTGTTTTCATGCAAAATCCAGCCCCTGCTGGTGTTGTGTGTAACAGTACAGTAAGAATGGGATTCATATGGCCCCATTGGTCGCGGTTTACCTGACACATGAAACGTGACAAAATGAGGGTGATGCACTATACGCTTTAGTCGGCAGATGGCAGTGTTAAGTATCTTAAAATGCGTTTTGTGGCAATTACAACTTCGAAAAGGGCGTTGGTTGCTATGTAGAGTGGCGCTTTTCATCATTTTCAGCAGACCGCATTGCAGAATTCTTGTTTTCATGCAAAATCCAGCCCCTGCTGGTGTTGTGTGTAACAGTACAGTAAGAATGGGATTCATATGGCCCCGTTGGTCGCGGTTTACCTGACACATGAAACGTGACAAATTGGGAGGGGATGCACGATCCGCTTTAGGCGGCAGATGGCGGCGTTGAGTATCTTAAAATGCATGTTGTGGCTATTCCAACTTTGAACACAGCGTCGGTTGCTATGTAAAGTGGCGCTTTCCATCATTTTCAGCAGACAGCATTGCGGAATTGTTGGTTTCATGCAAAATCCAGCCCCTGCTGGTGTTGTGTGTAACAGTACAGTAAGAATGGGATTCATATGGCCCCATTGGTCGTGGTTTACCTGACACATGAAACGTGACAAAATGAGGGTGATGCACTATCCGCTTTAGTCGGCAGATGGCATGTGTTAAGTGTCTTAAAATGCATTTTGTGGCAATTACAACTTCGAAAAGGGCGTTGGTTGCTATGTAGAGTGGCGCTTTTCATCATTTTCAGCAGACCGCATTGCAGAATTCTTGTTTTCATGCAAAATCCAGCCCCTGCTGGTGTTGTATGTAACAGTACAGTAAGAATGGGATTCATATGGCCCCGTTGGTCGCGGTTTACCTGACACATGAAACGTGACAAATTGGGAGGGGATGCACGATCCGCTTTAGGCGGCAGATGGCGGCGTTGAGTATCTTAAAATGCATGTTGTGGCTATTCCAACTTTGAACACAGCGTCGGTTGCTATGTAAAGTGGCGCTTTCCATCATTTTCAGCAGACAGCATTGCGGAATTGTTGGTTTCATGCAAAATCCAGCCCCTGCTGGTGTTGTGTGTAACAGTACAGTAAGAATGGGATTCATATGGCCCCATTGGTCGTGGTTTACCTGACACATGAAACGTGACAAAATGAGGGTGATGCACTATCCGCTTTAGTCGGCAGATGGCATGTGTTAAGTGTCTTAAAATGCATTTTGTGGCAATTACAACTTCGAAAAGGGCGTTGGTTGCTATGTAGAGTGGCGCTTTTCATCATTTTCAGCAGACCGCATTGCAGAATTCTTGTTTTCATGCAAAATCCAGCCCCTGCTGGTGTTGTATGTAACAGTACAGTAAGAATGGGATTCATATGGCCCCGTTGGTCGCGGTTTACCTGACACATGAAACGTGACAAATTGGGAGGGGATGCACGATCCGCTTTAGGCGGCAGATGGCGGCGTTGAGTATCTTAAAATGCATGTTGTGGCTATTCCAACTTTGAACACAGCGTCGGTTGCTATGTAAAGTGGCGCTTTCCATCATTTTCAGCAGACAGCATTGCGGAATTGTTGGTTTCATGCAAAATCCAGCCCCTGCTGGTGTTGTGTGTAACAGTACAGTAAGAATGGGATTCATATGGCCCCATTGGTCGTGGTTTACCTGACACATGAAACGTGACAAAATGAGGGTGATGCACTATCCGCTTTAGTCGGCAGATGGCATGTGTTAAGTGTCTTAAAATGCATTTTGTGGCAATTACAACTTCGAACACGGCGTCGGTTGCTATGTAGAGTGCCGATTTCCATCATTTTCAGCAGACCGCATTGCAGAATGGTTCGTTTCATGCGAAATCCAGCCCCTTAAGATGTTATGTGTGTATTATAGTACAGTAAGAAGTGGATTCATATGGCCCCATTGGCCGCGGTTTACCTGACACATGAAACGTGACAAATTGGGAGGGTGACGCACGATCCGCTTTAGGCGGCAGATGGCAGCGTTGAGTATCTTGAAATGTGTTTTCGTGGCAATTCCAACTTCGAACACGGCGTCGGTTGCTATGTAGAGTGCCGATTTCCATCATTTTCAGCAGACCGCATTGCAGAATGGTTCGTTTCATGCAAAATCCAGCCCCTTAAGATGTTTTGTGTGTATAATAGTGCAGTAGAGAAGAGGATTCATATGGTCCCATTGGTCGCGGTTTACCTGACACATGAAACGTGACAAATTGGGAGGGGGATGCACGATCCGCTTTAGGCGGCAGATGGCAGCGTTGAGTATCTTAAAATGCGTTCCAACTTCGAACACAGCGTCGGTTGCTGTGTAGGGTGGCGCTTTCCATCATTTTCAGCAGACCGCATTGCAGAATAGTTACTTTTATGCAAGATTCACCCAGGAATGAGAAGATTTTTTTTTCGATTTTTTTCAAGTCGACCGCTTTAAGGGATGCTGAGACACGAGCCACAATGTCAGGGAGAGCGGCAGTCAATCATGGCGATACCTGACACATGAAACGTGACAAAATGGGGGTGATGCACTATCCGCTTTAGCCGTCAGATGGCAGTGTCGAGTATCTGAAAATGCATTTTGTGGCAATTCCAACTTCGAACACCGCGCCGGTTGCTATGTAGAGTGGCGCTTTCCATCATTTTCAGCCGACCGCATTGCAGAATAGTTACTTTTATGCAAGATTCACCCAGGAATGAGCAGATTTTTTTTCCGATTTTTTTCAAATCGACCGCTTTAAGGGATGCTGAGACATGAGCCACAATGTCAGGGAGAGCGGCAGTCAATCATGGCGACACCTGACACATGAAACGTGACAAAATGGGGGTGATGCACTATCCGCTTTAGCCGTCAGATGGCAGTGTCGAGTTATCTGAAAATGCATTTTGTGGCAATTCCAACTTCGAACACCGCGCCGGTTGCTATGTAGAGTGGCGCTTTCCATCATTTTCAGCAGACCGCATTGCAGAATGGTTAGTTGTATGCATGATTCACCCAGGAATGAGCAAATTTAAAAAAAACATTTTTTCAAGTCGACCGCTTTAAGGGATGCGTAGACATGAGCGACAATGTCAGGGAGAGCGGCAGTCAATCATGGCGACACCTGACACATGAAACGTGACAAATTGGGAGGCGATGCACGATCCGCTTTAGCCAGCAGATGGCAGTGTCGAGTATCGAAAAATGCGTTTTGTGGCAATTTCAACTTTGAACACAGCGTCAGTTGCTATGTAGAGTGGCGCTTTCCATCATTTTCAGCAGACCGCATTGCAGAATAGTTACTTTTATGCAAGATTCACCCAGGAATGAGAAGATTTTTTTTTCGATTTTTTTCAATTTGACCGCTTTAAGGGATGCTGAGATACGAGCCACAATGTCAGGGAGAGCGGCAGTCAATCATGGAGACACCTGACACATGAAACGTGACAAAATGGGGGTGATGCACTATCCGCTTTAGCCGTCAGGTGGCAGTGTCGAGGTATCTGAAAATGCATTTTGTGGCAATTCCAACTTCGAACACCGCGCCGGTTGCTATGTAGAGTGGCGCTTTCCATCTTTTTCAGCAGACCGCATTGCAGAATGGTTAGTTGTATGCATGATTCACCCAGGAATGAGCAAATTATTTTATTTGTTTTCAAGTCAACCGCTTTAAGGGATGCGTAGACATGAGCGACAATGTCAGGGAGAGCGGCAGTCAATCATGGCGACACCTGACACATGAAACGTGACAAATTGGGAGGCGATGCACGATCCGCTTTAGCCAGCAGATGGCAGTGTCGAGTATCGAAAAATGCGTTTTGTGGCAATTCCAACTTTGAACTGAGCGTCGGTTGCTATGTAGAGTGGCGCTTTCCATCATTTTCAGCAGACTGCATTGCAGAATGGCTTAGTTTCATGCGAAATTCACTCAGGAATGGGTGGATTTTTTTGGTTTCAAGTCGACCGCTTTAAGGGACGCTGAGACATGAGCCACAATGTCAGGGAGAGCGGCAGTCAATCATGGTGACACCTGACACATGAAACGTGACAAATTGGGAGGGGATGCACGATCCACTTTAGCCAGCAGATGGCAGTGTTGAGTATCTTAAATTGCATTTTGTGGCAATTCCAACTTCGAACACGGCGTCGGTTGCTATGTAGAGTGGCGCTTTCCATCGTTTTCAGCAGACTGCATTGCAGAATGGCTTAGTTTCATGCGAAATTCACTCAGGAATGGGTGGATTTTTTTGGTTTCAAGTCGACCGCTTTAAGGGACGCTGAGACATGAGCCACAATGTCAGGGAGAGCGGCAGTCAATCATGGCGACACCTGACACATGAAACGTGACAAATTGGGAGGGGATGCACGATCCACTTTAGCCAGCAGATGGCAGTGTTGAGTATCTTAAATTGCATTTTGTGGCAATTCCAACTTCGAACACGGCGTCGGTTGCTATGTAGGGTGGCGCTTTCCATCGTTTTCAGCAGACCGCATTGCAAAATGGTTAGTTTCAAGTGAGATCCATCCAGGAATGAGGTCATATGAATTCCTTCCCTACTGTGGGGAGAAACTCATCATTTGTTTAGGATCTGGAATGTTCTGTAGCAGTCATCCTGGAACTGTACCACTAGTGCCAATAGAGGGCCGCTTGTAACAGTAAATCATTGATGAATTTGCCTCTGGATTTAAATATTATATATATTTTTTTTACATAAAGAGAAAAAAACTGGCAGCTTAATTGACATAATTTTACTGTAAAATATATGGTATGTTTTATTTATTTATTATTATTATTTTTACAACACATTACTGTAAATAGAAATACAGTACCGCTGTTTATTTTTTTCTTGGCAACTCACATGCCAGTTTTTTTTTCTTACCATAATAAAATGTGGAACCATACAATCATCAACCGAGGATTTTACGGTAAAAAAAAAAATAATAAAAAAATACAGAAAACTTTTTTTCTACTTACAGTAATATGCTGTAAAAAAATAACTCCCTAAATTGTACAGTAAAATCTATTGGTCATTTTTATAGTGTACAAGTTGATGGATAACTATTTAAGGCAGATTTAAGTGTTTATTTGGATTTTGACCCAAAAAGTTAGATAGTACAATATCTTTTTTCCCTGTCAAACTAGGGAAAAAAAGAACTAATATCTTTAGTAAGAAAATAAGAAAGTAAAGAAAGAAAAATAGAAGGTATTTTACTGACACATATTATTTCCAGGCTTTTGCGGGCCATATAAAATGACATGGAGGGCCCTTGAGTTTGGACACCTGTGCACTAGTGGTACTGTGAATGTGTACGGTGCATGGAGCATCGTTTGTAATGTGGTCATAAATATCAAATATACTTGTTTAATAAAAACATCTGCCTTGTTTTTAATGAATACTTAGGCCTACTACGCTACTGTATTTAAATGATGGTCAATTTGGCGGTAAAAGTTTGAGAATTACATTAAAAACTACTCGCTATAGACTAGGGGTACTAAACAAACTTGTATTAATATCTAAATTGCCATTCTCATTTATTCCGGTCAAATAATTTTAAACAACAATTACTATAAAAAAAAAAGAAAAACTTCACTTAAAAAAAACATTTAAAAAAATACTTTTTTAGACTATCTTCTGTACCCACTGTGCATGGAGTATCGTTGTGTGTGTGCTGTGTGTGTAATGTTACAGTGGCCATAAATATCAAATATACTTGTCCAAAAAAAAAAAAAAAAAATCTGCCTTGTTTTTAATGAATACTTAGGCCTACTACACAACTGTATTTAAATGTTGGTCATTATGGGTGGTACTTGGGGAAAAAAGTTTGAGAACCACAGGGATTACATTAAAAACTACTCACTAAAGATAAAGGGTGCTAAAAAAAATAAATAAATAAATAAATTCTCATTTATTCTGGTGAAAATGATAATTTTTCAAAAACGATTCCTATAAAAAAAAAGAAATATTTTCATTAAAAAAAAAATGTTTTAAATGCTTTTTTTAGGCCGTCTCCTGTACTCACTGCGTATTTTCGTCTTACGCCAGCAGCCATGAGGAGCTTTAGTAACCTGATTTAAAAACATGCTATAATTTTTACACCAAATAATGGATATTTGAATTGAGAATCATGTTCATGACTCGTCACTCCAAGAATCACAATTAAATACAGACATTTTTTTTTAAATATTTTTTTTGTCCTTACATGCACGTGATATCAAATACACTTGTTAAATAAAACAACGCTGCCTTGTTTTTAATGAATACTTGGGCCTACTATGCTACTGTACTTAAATGTCGGTCAAAGTTTGAGAACCACAGGGTTTACATTAAAAAGTACTCACTAAAGACTAGGGATGCTAAAAAATAAATAAATAATAATAACAATAGTATCAAAATTGCGATTGTCATTTATTCTGGTCAAATGATAATTTTCAAAAACAATTCCTATTAAAAGAAAAAAAAGTATATATATTTATATAAATATATATATATATATATATATATATATATATATATATATATATATATATATATATATATATATATAAATATATATATATATTTTTTTAGGCCGTCTCCTGTACTCACTGCGCATTTTTGTCTCACGCCAGCAGCCACAAGGAGCTTTATTAACCTGATTTAAAAACATTTTATAATTTTTACACCAAATATTTGAATTGAGAATCATGTTCATGACTCGTCACTCCAAGAATCACAATTAAATACGGACATTTTTTTTTTAATATTTTTTTTTTCCCATACATGCACGTGATATCAAATACACTTGTTAAATAAAACAACTCTGCCTTGTTTTTAATGAATACTTGGGCCTACTATGCTACTGTACTTAAATGTCAGTTTGAGAGCCACAGGGATTACATTAAAAAGTACTCACTAAAGACTAGGGATGCTAAAATAAAAAATAATAATAATAATATCAAAATTGCGATTGTCATTTATTCCGGTCTAATGATAATTTTTCAAAAACAATTCCTATTAAAAGAAAAATATATATATATATATATATTTATATATGTATATATATTTTTTTTTTTAAATATTTTTTTAGGCCGTCTCCTGTACTCACTGCGCATTTGTGTCTTATGCGAGCAGCCACAAGGAGCTTTAGTAACCTGATTTAAAAACATTTTATAATTTTTACACCAAATAATGAATATTTGAATTGAGAATCATGTGCATGACTCGTCACTCCAAGAATCACAATTAAATACGGACATTTTTTTATTATTTTTTTTTTTCCATACATGCACGTGATATCAAATACACTTGTTAAATAAAACAACTCTTCCTTGTTTTTAATGAATACTTGGGCCTACTATGCTACTGTACTTAAATGTCAGTTTGAGAGCCACAGGGATTACATTAAAAAGTACTCACTAAAGACTAGGGATGCTAAAATAAAAATAATAATAATAATATCAAAATTGCGATTGTCATTTATTCTGGTCAAATGA
>NC_084551.2:68185000-68327500 GCF_033978685.3 Nerophis lumbriciformis | reverse complement strand
AAGTCCCCCCCACAGCCACTTTTTCCTTTCTTTCTCGCGCGTGGGGAGAGACTCCTTTAAAATTCCACAGAGAGCACCGCCGTGGCGACAAAGTGTCCTCTCATACTTGCAGCCAAATTTTTTTATTTTTTTTTTCCCAAACTGAAACAAAAAAAAAGCAGGCGCTCCCGCGCAACGTCTGCGTCCACTCCTTCCACGGGCGCGACTGTGGACTGGTTGCCTTCTGCGCGCACACGCTATCGCTCCCCACCCCCCTCCTTTTTTTTTTTTTTTGCGGGACTTAACCACACACGCACGAAAACACGCGCAAAGATGCAGGCGCGAACGAGCGCTACCCAGAATTGATGCTGTTGGATCTATTTGCGTGTCCTTCCGCGACGCGCAGGTGGACCAAGATAAATAAATAAAATAAAATAGGGGGGGGGGGTACCGTGATGCTCCTCCGCGTTATGCTTTGCGCGCACACACGCAATGCGCGGGCGTGAGGCTGCAGGTGGTCCAGCGAACGTGCGCGCCTTGATTAATGCGCGGGTGATAGGCGGTTACGCGCGCGTAAATGTCAACAGTGAAGAATATGTTTTTTTTCTTCTATTATTAATATTATTATTATTAAATAGCCAACAGTCATAGTCTTAATGTACTTTAGCCCCACTAGATGGCACTAGACTCGTGCGTTATGTGTATATTTGTATAACCACCATCCATCCGAGGTCGGGTCGCGGGGGCAGCAGCCTAAGCAGGGAAACCCAGACTTTTCCTCTCCCCCAGCCACTTCGTACAGCTCTTCCCGGGGTGGATCCCGAGGCGTTCCCAGGCCAGCCGGGAGACATAGTCTACCCCAGGGCCGGCCCGTGGCATAGGCCGTATAGGCAAATGCTAAGGGCGCGGTCCATCAGGGGGCGCCACGCCAGTGCCACAAATGTTGGAGAAAAAAGAAAAAAAAAGTTGGTACTATTATTTCTAAATACAAAAAATAATCCCACGTTAATTAAAATGCAAAGTAAAGCCTATATAATAGAAATATTATTTGCCCCCTCCCTTCCCGTATCATGACTCTTTTTGGACGTCACCACATCAAAAAATCAACACAAGATGTCAAAACGGCCAAAACTGTCAGGTGCCCAGGGAAGAAAAAAGAGAAAAGAAGAGGAGGAGAAACGAGAAAAAGACAAGAGGTAGCAGGTAGGTAACGTTAGCCTACATGAAATTATTTGTCTGTTACAGAATGTGATAGTAACCTGGCTTTTTAGCATTAAGCTAATGTTACATGATTCGGCAATTGCTAATCAATAAATAGCTAGTTCTGTTTTAACGTCGGGTTAATATTGTGGAGGGGGCTAAATTGTTATGGAAAATAATAATGTAACGTTAGGTAATTACAGTACTCCCACCTTACATTCCTTGTATTAGATCTTTTAAGCAGGTGTTTTTTGTTTACATTGTTATTGCCTTCTGGTTAGCTAATGTTTGCCCTGCAGGTAATAGTCACTTTTCCACCCCTTTATATATTAGGTATAGTTGTAAGCCTAGTTGTTAAAGTGCACATCATTAATGTAAATTAAGCAATATGTATGTAAAAAATATTGTATTTCATATATTCATTTTTTATTTTTTGCATTCATTTATTTATTCATATTTTTTTTATCTTGTTAACTATTCTGATTGTTCATTTGCTTTCTTTAAGTAAAAAAAAAAGGTCAAAGACAAAGCTATTCGGTTTCTTGTGAGTATATACACTTCACTGCCGATGTGGGGGGGCGCCACCTAAAATCTTGCCTAGGGCGCCAGATTGGTTAGGGCCGGGCCTGGTCTACCCAACGTGTAATAACTATAATTTGTATAACCACATTTTAACAAAATATATTCATGTAGTTTTGGCTCCAGAAAAAAAAAACCTGGCAGTCGTTTGTCATTAATTTGTTTCTGAGTATGACGTAGATAATAATAATAATAATAATAATAATAATTAGGGATGTCCGATAATGGCTTGTTGCCGATATCTGATATTGTCCAACTCTTTAATTACCAATACCGATATCAACCGATACCGATATATACAGTCGTGGAATTAACACATTATTATGCCTAATTTGGACAACCAGGTATGGTGAAGATAAGGTCCTTTTTGAAAAAAATTAATAAAATAAAATAAGATAAATAAATTAAAAACATTTTCTTGAATAAAAAAGAAAGTAAAACAATATAAAAACAATTACATAGAAACTAGTAATTAATGAAAATGAGTAAAATGAAGTGTTAAAGGTTAGTACTATTTGTGGAGCAGCAGCACGCACAATCATGTGTGCTTACGGCAGGCCCGGCCCTAACCAATCTGGCGCCCTAGGCAAGATTTTAGGTGGCGCCCCCCCACATCGGCAGTGAAGTGTATATACTCACAAGAACCCGAAAAGCTTTGTCTTTGACCTTTTTTTTTTACTTACAACTATACCTAATATATAAAGGGGTGGAAAAGTGACTATTACCTGCAGGGCAAACATTAGCTAACCAGAAGGCAATAACAATGTAAACAAAAAACACCTGCTTAAAAGATCTAATACAAATGTCCCTGAGGAATGTAAGGTGGGAGTACTGTAATTACCTAACGTTACATTATTATTTTCCATAACAATTTAGCCCCCTCCACAATATTAACCCGACGTTAAAACAGAACTAGCTATTTATTGATTAGCAATTGCCGAATCATGTAACATTAGCTTAATGCTAAAAAGCCAGGTTACTATCACATTCTGTAACAGACAAATAATTTCATGTAGGCTAACGTTACCTACCTGCTACCTCTGTCTTTTCTCGTTTCTCCTCCTCTTCTTTTCTCTTTTTTCTTCCCTGGGCACCTGACAGTTTTGGCCGTTTTGACATCTTGTGTTGATTTTTTGATGTGGTGACGTCCAAAAAGAGTCATGATACGGGAAGGGAGGGGGCGCACCGTGCGGGGGGTGGAGGGGGGCGTAATGTTGTAACAAATAATATTTCTATTAAATAGGCTTTACTTTGGATTTTAATTAACGTGGGATTATTTTTTGTGTTTAGAAATTATAGTAACAACTTTTTATTATTTTTTTTTTTTCTCCAACATTTGTGGCACTGGCATGGCGCCCCCTGATGGACGGCGCCCTTAGCATTTGCCTATACGGCCTATGCCACGGGCCGGCCCTGGCTTACGGACTGTATCCCTTGCAGACTGTATTGATATATATTGATATATAATGTAGGAACCACAATATTAATAACAGAAAGAAACAACCCTTTTGTGTGAATGAGTGTAAATGGGGGAGGGAGGCTTTTTGGGTTGGTGCACTAATTTTAAGTGTTTTTTATGTTGATTTAATAAAAAATAAAATACAAATAAAAAACGATACCGATAATTAAAAAAAACAATACCGATATTTTCCGATATTACATTTTAAAGCCTTTATCGACCGATAATATCGGCAGGCCAATATTATCGGACATCTCTAATAATAATAATAATAGATTGTATTTGTAAAAAGCACTTTACATTGAGTAAACAACCTCAAAGTGCTACAGTGTATTAAAAAAATAAAAAATAAAATAAAATAAAAATATATTTAAAAAAATAAAAAAAAATAAAAACCAGAACAGCAAAATAGCTAAAACTAGTATGCATATATTAAAAGAAGGCTTTTTAAGCCTTTTTTTAAAAGCATCCACAGTCTGTGGTGCCCTCAGGGGGTCAGGGAGAGCGTTCCACAGACTGGGAGCGACGGAGCAGAAAGCCCGGTCTCCCATTGTTCGTAGCTTTTTCCTCGGAGCGAAGGTGTCGTGAGGAGGATTTGGGGGTGAGTAGTTCTTTGAGGTAGAGGGGGGCATTTCCATGGAGGCACTGGTGGGTTAGTAGGGAGACTTTGAATTCGATCCTGAGTGGAACAGGAAGCCAGTGAAGGGATTTGAGAGTTGGTGTGATATGGTCATATTGCCGCACTCTCATCAGGATCCTAGCAGCAAGATGACTGATTGTACTTGGAACGCCCCCTTTCTGCCGCCCCTTCTTGGTGTGACGTCATCTACAGAACTGAAGCCCATTTCCCCCCCAAACAGTTTGGCTAAAGGCATGTTGATTCTGTTTATTTTGATCCCTTACTCAAAACCAGTGAAGTATTGGCACGTTGTGTAAATGGTAAATAAAAACAGAATACAATGATCTGCAAATCCTTTTCAACTTATATTCAATTGAATAGACTGCAAACGTTCGAACTCGAAAACTGTTATTTTTTGCAAATATTAGCTCATTTGGAATTTGATGCCTGCAGCAGGTTTCAAAAAAGCTGGCACGAGTGGCAAAAAAGACTGAGAAACTTGAGGAATGCTCATCAAACACTTATTTGGAACATCCCACAGGTGAACAGGCTAATTGGGAACAGGTGGGTGCCATGATTGGGTATAAAAGTAGCTTCCATGAAATGCTCAGTCATTCACAAACAAAGATGGGCGAGGGTCACCACTTTGTGAAAAAATGTGTGAGCAAATTTTTGAACAGTTTAAGAACAACATTTCTCAACCAGCTATTGCAAGGAATTTAGGGATTTCACCATCTGCAGTCCGTAATATTGTCAAAAGGTTCAAAGAATCTGGAGAAATCACTGCACGTAAGCGTAATAAACATTGAATGCCCGTGACTTTCAATCCCTCATGCGGTACCGCATCAAAAACCGACATCGGTGTGTAAAGGATATCACCTCATGGGCTCAGGAACACTTCAGAAAACCACTGTCAGTAACTACAGTTGGTCGCTACATCTGTAAGTGCACGTTAAAACTCTACTATGCAAAGCCAAAGCCATTTATCAACAACACCCAGAAACAGGCCCGAGCTCATCTAAGCATGCAAAGTGGAAAAGTGGTCTGACGAGTCAACATTTCATATTGTTTTTGGAAACTGTGGACGTCGTGTCCTCCGGAACAAAGAGGAAAAGAACCACCCGGGTTGTTATAGTTGCAAAGTGTAAAAGGCAGCATGTGTGATGGTATGGGGGTGTATTAGTGCCCAAGACATGGGTAACTTACACATCTGTGAAGGCACCATTAATGCTGAAAGGTACATACAGGTTTTGGAGCAACACATGTGTCCATCCAAGCAACGTTATCATGGACGCCCCTGCTTATTTCAGCAAGACAGAGCGAAGCCACGTGTTACAACAGTGTGGCTTCATAGTAAAAGAGTGTAGGTACTAGACTGGCCTGCCTGTAGTCCAGACCTGTCTCCCATTGAAAATGTGTGGCGCATTATGAAGCCTAAAATAGCACAACGGAGACCCCCGGACTGTTGAACAACTTAAGCTGTACATCAAGCAAGAATGGGAAAGAATTCCATCTGAGAAGCTTAAAAAATGTGTCTCCTCAGTTTCCAAATGTTTACTGAGTGTTGTTAAAATGAAAGGCTATGTAACACAGTGGTAACAAAAAATGAAAACTTTTTTGCAATGTGTTGCTGCCATTACTAAAAAAAAAACAGGGTTAGGGTTAGGGTTAGGGTTAGGGTTAGGGTTAGGGTTAGGGTTAACCCAAAGGCTGGACTCCAGGGAAGAGGGTCCAGACTGAGGCCAAGGGGAAAAAAACAACTCATAGCCATAGCACACATAAACATGTTACATAGAATCAACAAAACTTGCAACAGAGGATACAGAGTGGGAGCTACGGTGGACGGCTGCAGAAACTAAAACAGAAAGAAATTGCCTTCAGTCTTTAGTAGGTGAAGTCAGCAGGCGGATGCAGATCCGCCCACATTATGGAGGTAAAAGTGGGCGTTCCAAAATGTGCTGAAACTCTTAAAAAAAAACACTAAATTACTACTGTGTCTATTTTGAGGGGGAATTTTACCCGAAGACACCATTTGTATGTTCGGAACTATGAAATAAGTGCCAATGTTACCTTGAGATTCAGGTTAAGGAAGTGTGGGTTTCTAATTGTTTATGGGAGGAATATCCAACTGAAATGTTTTGGGGGCCACATTTACAGGAAGCTAAGGACTGGGGGACCGGACAATCCGGAGAACCAGCGAGTTCTGTAGACATTTTATTTTGGTCTATTTATTTTGTCAGAGTTACATAAACTGCTGTTTTTAAGGACCTTGTGGCTCATTAAAGTCCTCTCTATGACAGCACTCTAGTGTTTTTTTTAAGAATCCGCTGCAAAAATACGAGTCTCTCACAAGTTTTTGTACAAGACCTTAAAACAAGGTTGAGAACTTGTAGAATTAGGTCTTGACGTTGAGCAACTCAAACATAACCTTGAAACAACATGCTTTTTGACAACGTTTAATCAATGTTGGGTTCTGACGTTGAGTTGACCGTTGAATTTTGGTCATTTCCCAACCAAAGTAGTTTAGCCAGACAATAGTTAGCCAGGCTACCGAGAAGTTAGCCAGGCTACCGAGAAGTTAGCCAGGCTACCGAGAAGTTAGCCAGACTACTAAAAAGTTAGGCAGACTTTATAAAGGAGTTATCGAGACTTTAAAGAAATTACCCAGGCAACCAGAAAGTTATAGCCAGTCGACCAAAATTGTAGCTAGCTTACCAGGACGATAAGCAAGCTACCAGAAAGTTAGACAGGCCACCAGAAAGTAAGAAGTTAGCTTGGTTACTAGGAAGTTAGCCAGATGACAAGAAAGTTAGACATCTTGCAGGAAGTTAGAGCCAGTCTATCAATAAGTTAACCAGGAAGTTAGCCATGCTACAATAAAGTTAGACAGCTGCCAGGAAATAATAGCCAATCCATCAATAAATCAACTAGGCTACCACAATGTTAGCCAGGCAACCAGAAAGTTCTAGCCCAGCTACCCGGAAGTTAGCCAGGCTACCAGAAAGTAAGAAGTTAGCTTGGTTACTAGAAAGTTAGCCAGATGACAAGAAAGTTAGACATTTTGCAGGAAGTTAGAGCCAGTCTATAAATAAGTTAACCAGGAAGTTAGCCAGGCGACCAGAAAGTTAGACAGCTGCCAGGAAATTATAGCCAATCCATCAATAAATCAACTAGGCTACCACAAAGTTAGCCAGGCAACCAGAAAGTTCTAGCCCAGCTACCCGGAAGTTAGCCAGGCTACCATGAAGTTAGCCATACTACTGAGAAGTTAGCCAGACTACTAAAAAGTTAGGCAGACTTTATAAACAAGCTAATTACCCAGGCAACCAGAAAGTTATAGCCAGTCGACCAAAAATGTTGCTAGCTTACCAGGACGATAACCAAGCTACCAGAAAGTAAGAAGTTAGTTTGGTTACTAGGAAGTAAGCCAGATGACAAGAAAGTTAGACATTTTGCAGGACGTTAGAGCCAGTCTATCAATAAGTTAACCAGGAAGTTAGCAATGCTACCAGAAAGTTAGACAGCCACCAGGAAGTTATAGCCTGTCTATCAATACCTTAGCCAGGCTACCAGAAAATTAGACAGCCACCAGGAAGTTATAGCCAGTCTATCAATACGTTAGCCAGGCTACCAGAAAGTTAGACAGCTGCCAGGAAATTATAGCCAATCCATCAATAAATCAACTAGGCTACCACAAAGTTAACCAGGCAACCAGAAAGTTCTAGCCCAGCTACCCGGAAGTTAGCCAGGCTACAATGAAGTTAGCCATACTACTGAGAAGTTAGCCAGACTACTAAAAAGTTAGGCAGACTTTATAAACAAGCTAATTACCCAGGCAACCAGAAAGTTATAGCCAGTCGACCAAAAATGTTGCTAGCTTACCAGGACGATAACCAAGCTACCAGAAAGTAAGAAGTTAGTTTGGTTACTAGGAAGTTAGCCAGATGACAAGAAAGTTAGACATTTTGCAGGAAGTTAGAGCCAGTCTATCAATAAGTTAACCAGGAAGTTAGCCATGCTACCAGAAAGTTAGACAGCCACCAGGAAGTTATAGCCAGTCTATCAATACGTTAGCCAGGCTACCAGGAAGTTAGACAGCTGCCAGGAAATTATAGCCAATCCATCAATAAATCAACTAGGCTACCACAAAGTTAGCCAGGCAACCAGAAAGTTCTAGCCCAGCTACCCAGAAGTTAGCCAGGCTACCATGAAGTTAACAAGACTACTGAGAAGTTAGCCAGACTACTAAAAGGTTAGGCAGACTTTATAAACAAGCTATCAAGACTTTAAAGAAATTACCCAGGCAACCAGAAAGTTATAGCCAGTCGACCAAAAATTTTGCGAGCTTACCAGGACGATAACCAAGCTACCAGAAAGTTAGACAGGCTACCAGAAAGTAAGACGTTAGCTTGACTACTATGAAGCAAGCCAGATGACAAGAAAGTTAGACAGCCACCAGGAAGTTGTAGCCAGTCTATCAATATGTTAGCCAGCCAACTATAAAGTTAGACAGCTGCCAGGAAATTATAGCCAATCCATCAATAAATCACCTAGGCTACCACAAAGTTAGCCAGGCTACCAAGAAGTTATAGCCAGCCTAATAAGAAGTTAGCCAGTCTAACGAGACAGTAGCCAGACTATAAGGAAGTTAGCAAGACTACCTGGAAGTTAGCTAGGCTACCGAAAAGTTAGACAGACTGCAAGGAAGTTAGCCAGACTACCATGAAGTTAGCCAGACTACTGAGAAGTTAGCCAGGCTACCGGTTAGTTAGCCAGACTATTAAAAAGTTAGGCAAACTTTGTAAGGAAGTTATTGAGACTCTAAAGAAATTACCCAGACAGCCAGAAAGTTATAGCCAGTCGACCAAGAATTTAGCTAACATACCAGAATGATAACCAAGCTACCAGAAAGTAAGAAATCAGCGTGACTACCAAGAAATTAGCCAGATGACAAGAAAGTTAGACATGCTGCAGGAAGTTAGAGCCGGTCTATCAATAAGTTAACCAGGCTAACTCTTTGTTAAGGCTACCAGGAAGTTAGCCATGCTACCAAAAAGTTAGACAGCCACCAGGAAGTTATAGCCAGTCTATCAATATGTTAGCCAGGCTACAATAAAGTTAGACAGCTGCCAGGAAATGATAGCCAATCTATCAATAAATCAGCTAGGCTACCACAAAGTTAGCCAGGCAACCAGAAATTTCTAGCCGAGCTACCCGGAAGTTAGCCAGGCTACCAGGAAGTTATAGCCAGCCTAATAAGAAGTTAGCCAATCTAACAAGACAGTAGCCAGACTAAAAGGAAGTTAGCAAGACTACCAGGAAGTTAGCTAGGCTACCGAAAAGTTAGCCAGACTGCAAGGAAGTTAGCCAGACTACCATGAAGTTAGCCAGATTACTGGGAAGTTAGCCAGGCTACCGGGAAGTTAGCCAGACCACTAAAAAGTTAGGCAGACTTTGGAAGGAAGTTATCGAGACTTCAAAGAAATTACCCAGACAGCCAGAAAGGTATAGCCAGTCGACCAAGGATTTAGCTAGATTACCAGGACGACAACCAAGCTACCAGAAAGTTAGACAGGCTACCAGAAAGTAAGAAGTCAGCTTGACTACCAGGAAGTTAGCAAGACGACAAGAAACTTAGACATGCTGCAGGAAGTTAGAGCCAGTCTATCAATAAGTTAACCAGGCTGACCAAGAGTTAGCTTGGCTAAGGCTACCAGAAAGTTAGACAGCCACCAGGAAGTTATAGCCAATCTATCAATACGTTAGCCAGGTTTCCAGAAAGTTAGACAGCTGCCAGGACGTTATAGCCAGTCCTTCAATAAATCAGCAAGGCTACTGATAAGTTAGCCAGGCTACCACAAAGTTAGCCAGGCAACCAGGAAGTTCTAGCCCAGCTACCCTGAAGTTAGTCAGGCTACCATTTATAGCCAGGCTAATAAGACGTTAGCAAAGCTACCGAGGAATTAGGCAGACTACAAGGGAGTTAGCCAGGCCACCAAAAAGTTTATTCAATGTCAGGTTGTGATGAAAAACAGAGGACCTAAAATGGAACCTTGAGGAACACCACTAGTATAACTAAATGACTACTGACTCGAACAACTAAACTACGGCAGTTACATAAATCAAATAATGAAAAATAACTGCCAAAAAGGAGAGGACTTAAAGGGGTGCCTTAAAGAACGCCTCAGTTATGTAAATGTTTAGACCCCAGTGTTCTATGTTCAAAGATAAAATGTCAATGCAAGGATCTGCCAATGTGTCTTTAAACAAAAAGGGGCATGTGGAGGTTGCCCTCCTGTGGGTTCTCCTGACCACAAAGATGCTCTCGTGGGCCCGGTAGTCTGGGTAACAAGTCTTTTATTTTTCATATAGCGGTAGGGTTTTGCTTTCCAGCAAAATGTCTCTCAGCCTCCTGCGTCCGCTCAACATCCACTCCAACCACGTCTCTCGTGCCGGCTGCTGCTAATAAGGGCGACAGGTGATTAGATAGCATGCCCCAGCTGGGCAATCTACTCACCTGCCGCTGACTTCGAGGCCGGTCCTTACACACCCCGCTCCGCGGCAGGCCCGCAGACCACGCCCCCCTCCACAGGGCACATTACTGTTTGTAGGAGTTTGCTGAAAAATTGTGTCCCAATTTTTTAACTGAACTCGTTACCGGGCCAGAAGTTGAATAACCCTGGTTTATGGCCAGGGACTATGGTTAGGGTGGATGGTCAAAGATGCGGGTTAACCTCGGGGCTTAGTGTTACCAAAAAAAGTCGGAAGGTTTAGGTTTAGGTTAAGGTCTAGAGCACAGGTGTCAAACTCGAAGCCCGGGGGCCAGATGTGGCATGCCAATTCATTTTATTTGGCCCTCGAAAGTCTGGAAATAACATGTATCAATAAAGTACTGTTCCTTTTCTTACTAAATGTATTATTTATTTCTATTTTGGGCGAAAAAAAAAAGATATGTACTCCATGTAAATATGCTAACTTAAATATTGTCTAATTATACAAAAATATATGATCAAACATTCAAACCTATTTAAATAGAAATAAATACTAACAATAATGTTTTCAAAGCAAGTTATCCATGAAATTGTGCCATGTAAAAGTAGCAATAGATTTTATGGTCAAATTGTGAAATTTACTGTGGTTTTTACAGCATTTTTCTCGAAATGAAAAAAACAGTACTTTTTTTTACTGTAATAAACTGTGGTGCCATTTTGGTATTTTCAGTAATAGACCAAAAAATCGACAGTTGAAAAAATACAAATAAAAATAACAACTGGCAGCTCAGGTGCCAAAATGTTCCTTTTTTTCCATTTACGGTAAAAAAAAAACAAATGCAAATTTTACAGTAAAATTCTGGCGACTGAGCTGCTTTTTTTTTTACCATAAAAACAGCAGTACTGTTTTTCCATTTACAGTGAGGTAAATTATTGCATTATTACATTTTAGTTTAAAAAATGCATGAAAAGATTGTGTAATAATAGTATTCACTGTTAAAATCGGCCCTGTGGGGCCAAACATAACTGCGATGTGGCCCTCAGTGTGTTAGAATAATTATGTGTAAGTTATCACACAACTCGTATGCTTAAAGGCCGTTGCTGTAGTTACTATCAATTGTGCTGAAGCTGTACTTTTCTATCTGTGCAAAGGGACAACCTGCAATCTTGGATTGCGAGTCGTCTCGTATCAGGGTTTGTGTCCAGACCCGGCCTGCTGACTGCCAAGGGCGAACATCGAGTACCGTGACGCAGACAAAGCAGAGACTGGGGGATATCACGGGTGTCAGCACATTTGCATTTCTGAATAATCATATATTGTGTCTAACTGGGGCTGTTTCTCTTTTTTCTTTTTTTGTTGTCATTAAAAATGACAATCATGCGTGCTTACGGACTGTATCTTTGCAGATTGTATTGATTTATATATATATACAGGTAAAAGCCAGTAAATTAGAATATTTTGAAAAACTTGATTTATTTCAGTAATTGCATTCAAAAGGTGTAACTTGTACATTATATTTATTCATTGCACACAGACTGATGCATTCAAATGTTTATTTCATTTAATTTTGATGATTTGAAGTGGCAACAAATGAAAATCCAAAATTCCGTGTGTCACAAAATTAGAATATTACTTAAGGCTAATACAAAAAAGGGATTTTTAGAAATGTTGGCCAACTGAAAATTATGAAAATGAAAAATATGAGCATGTACAATACTCAATACTTGGTTGGAGCTCCTTTTGCCTCAATTACTGCGTTAATGCGGCGTGGCATGGAGTCGATGAGTTTCTGGCACTGCTCAGGTGTTATGAGAGCCCAGGTTGCTCTGATAGTGGCCTTCAACTCTTCTGCGTTTTTGGGTCTGGCATTCTGCATCTTCCTTTTCACAGATTTTCTATGGGGCTAAGGTCAGGGGAGTTGGCGGGCCAATTTAGAACAGAAATACCATGGTCCGTAAACCAGGCACGGGTAGATTTTGCGCTGTGTGCAGGCGCCAAGTCCTGTTGGAACTTGAAATCTCCATCTCCATAGAGGAGGTCAGCAGCAGGAAGCATGAAGTGCTCTAAAACTTGCTGGTAGACGGCTGCGTTGACCCTGGATCTCAGGAAACAGAGTGGACCGACACCAGCAGATGACATGGCACCCCAAACCATCACCCAACCATGCAAATTTTGCATTTCCTTTGGAAATCGAGGTCCCAGAGTCTGGAGGAAGACAGGAGAGGCACAGGATCCACGTTGCCTGAAGTCTAGTGTAAAGTTTCCACCATCAGTGATGGTTTGGGGTGCCATGTCATCTGCTGGTGTCGGTCCACTCTGTTTCCTGAGATCCAGGGTCAACGCAGCCGTCTACCAGCAAGTTTTAGAGCACTTCATGCTTCCTGCTGCTGACCTGCTCTATGGAGATGGAGATTTCAAGTTCCAACAGGACTTAGCGCCTGCACACAGCGCAAAATCTACCCGTGCCTGGTTTACGGACCATGGTATTTCTGTTCTAAATTGGCCCGCCAACTCCCCTGACCTTAGCCCCATAGAAAATCTGTGGGGTATTGTGAAAAGGAAGATGCAGAATGCCAGACCCAAAAACGCAGAAGAGTTGAAGGCCACTATCAGAGCAACCTGGGCTCTCATAACACCTGAGCAGTGCCAGAAACTCATGGACTCCATGCCACGCCGCATTAACGCAGTAATTGAGGCAAAAGGAGCTCCAACCAAGTATTGAGTATTGTACATGCTCATATTTTTCATTTTCATACTTTTCAGTTGGCCAACATTTCTAAAAATCCCTTTTTTGTATTAGCCTTAAGTAATATTCTAATTTTGTGACACACGGAATTTTGGATTTTCATTTGTTGCCACTTCAAATCATCAAAATTAAATGAAATAAACATTTGAATGCATCAGTCTGTGTGCAATGAATAAATATAATGTACAAGTTACACCTTTTGAATGCAATTACTGAAATAAATCAAGTTTTTCAAAATATTCTAATTTACTGGCTTTTACCTGTATAATGTAGGAGCCAGAAATATTAATAACAGAAAGAAACAACCCTTTTGTGCGAATTAGTGTAAATAAGTGTGAATGGAGGAGGGCGTTTTGGGTTGGTGCACTAATTAGGGACCGAGTCCCTTTGGGACAGAGGACCCTATTGAATTTCTAGTGTTTTATTATTATACCGTTGCCTCTTTGAGCTGTAATTTGACCCCTTTAACATGCTTCAAAACTCACCAAATTGGGGACACACATCAGGACTGGCGAAAGTTGCGATCTAATCAAAAAACCAAACCACAAAAATCAAAATTGCACGGGCAAAACTGCCTCTAACTCCCAGTAGGAATGTCGTAGAGACATGAAACAAAAACCACTATGTAGGTCTCACTTAGACCTAGATTTCATACACTGACAACCCCCAGCAAAAATCAACCGGAAGTTTGCAATTCCCCCTTCAAAACAAAAGTTGTGTAAAAACAGTCACCTTTTTTCCAACATTATCTCCTCCGAGCGCGTTTGTCGTGTCGGCTTCAAATTAGCACAGGAGAGAGATTGAACCCATCTGATTAAAAGTTGTTGAAAGAGTTTTAGTTACTGCTCCGGTTTGGATTTTATGAGCTCTCAAAGTCGGTCCCGTCCATCGCTGCTTGCAGCTTTAATTGTAAGTATCGTGCGTTTTTATGTTGATTTAATAATATATATATATCTTTTTTTAATTTCTTGTGCGGCCCGGTACCAATTGATCCGCGGCCCGGTGGTTGGGGACCACTGCCTTAGAGCGTAGGTTGGAACTGTAACTAAGTGTACAGCCCAAAACGTCTCTCCTCATTGAGCAAAATTGAACTCTGTCTCTGCATGATTCCTTGCTTCTTGTCTGTTTAATAGATGCCATCAGTGTTTGAACCTGACACAGTGAAAACAACTTTGACAACCCTGGTCTAGAGTTATAGGCGATGGTTTAGCGATGTGGCCCTCAGTGTGTTAGACTAATTATGTGTAAGTTATCACACAACTCGTTTGCTTAAAGGCCGTTACTATAGTTGTTATCAATTGTGCTGAAGTTGTACTTTTCTATCTGTGCAAAGGGACAACTTGCAATCTTGGATTGCGAGTCGTCTCGTATCAGGGTTTGTGTCTAGACCCGGCCTGCTGACTGCCAAAGGCGAACAAAGAGTACCATGTTGCAGACAAAGCAGAGACAGAACGATATCACGGGTGTCAGCACATTTCCATTTCTGAATAATCATATATTGTGTCTAACTGGGGCTGTTTCTCTTTTTTCTTTTTTTGTTGTCATTAAAAATTACAATTACGGACTGTATCCTTGCAGACTGTATTGATATATATTGATATATAATGTAGGAACCAGAAATATTAATAACAGAAATAAACAACCCTTTTGTGTGAATGAGTGTAAATGAGTGTGAATGGAGGAGGGCGGTTTTTTGGGTTGGTGCACTAATTAGGGACCGAGTCCCTTTGGGACAGAGGACCCTATTGAATTTCTAGCGTTTTATTATTATACCGCCGCCTCTTTGAGCTGTAATTTGACCCCTTTAACATGCTTCAAAACTCACCAAATTGGACACACACATCAGGACCGGCGAAAGTTGCGATCTAATCAAAAAACCAAACCACAAAACTCAAAATTGCACGGACAAAACTGCCTCTAACTCCCAGTAGGAATGTCGTAGAGACATGAAACAAAAACCACTATGTAGGTCTCACTTAGACCTAGATTTCATACACTGACAACAACCAGCAAAAATCACCTGGAAGTTTGCAATTCCCCCTTCAATACAAAAGTTGTGTAAAAACAGTCACCTTTTTTCCAACATTATCTTCTCCGAGCGCGTTTGTCGTGTCGGCTTCAAATTAGCACAGGAGAGAGATTGAACCCTTCTGATTAAAAGTTGTTGAAATAGTTTTAATTACTGCTCCGGTTTGGATTTTATGAGCTCTCAAAGTCGGTCCCGTCCATTGCTGCTTGCAGCTTTAATTGTAAGTATCTTGCATTTTTTTATGTTGATTTAATAATATATATATATTTTTTTTAATTTCTTGTTTGGCCCGGTACCAATCAATCCACGGACCGGTACCACTGCCTTAGAGCGTAGGTTGGAACTGTAACTAAGTGTACAGCCCAAAACGTCTCTCCTCATTGAGCAAAATTGAAATCTGTCTCTGCATGATTCCTTGCTTCTTGTCTGTTTAATAGATGTCATAAATGTTTGAACTTGACACAGTGAAAACAACTTTGACACCCCTGGTCTAGAGTTATAGGCGATGGTTTAGCTTTAAATTGTAAGGTCCGAGATTGGGGTTTGGGACTACAGTTAATGTCCTCCTTAAGATTTAGAGTCAGGGATTCTGGTTTATTTCAAATGTTGGATTTGGGACTTAAGTCAGATATATCTGCAGATGAAATTGGACTGAGCAGACGTGCCTAATGAGTGGTTTACCTGAATTCTTTGTGGTGCATTCACGGACAGAGTGAATAAACATGATGAAGTCATTCCATACACCATAATGCCCAGATTGATTTTTGTTATGATATGCAATTACGCCGCTCACGCTAACAAAACAATGAAACAATTCAATCTTTAGCGGAGCATTATTGATGAGATGGCGTCGTGGCTCATTGCTTTTATTCCTCTGTTTGGAAGGATGTTGGCTTTTTCGGGTGGGAGGGGGTTTAAAGTCTGCATCATGCAAGAGGGATGGGGTGAGGGGGGGGGGGGGGGGGGGGGGGGAACAAGCCAGACCGACTGCCGCTGCATATTCATGTTCCGCCGCTGCAGATTTATCGTCTCTTGGCACAATGTACGGACTATCAACGTGAGTTATGTGGCCCGGCTCTCGCATTATCGAGATTCATTGACTCGCCGCTCTCGCAGACGCAAAATGTACACAGCTGGAGCGAGGCGGCCATTCAGGCAGGTCTGTGGCTGCCCTCTATGGAGGGATGCTGGACCAGCCAGGGCCACACAAACACACACATGGTGTAAAGACAGCACATACATATTTACTCTCAATGGCCACTTATTAAATATTACCGGCACAATCTATTAGAATACCATATAAATATTTGGCCCAGAGATAATAATGTTTGTTAATGTACTCATATAATTGTGTATTTTTAAGGTGACTATTAGATCCTGAAAAATTGATTCACATCAGCGATTGTTACTGATTGCCATTCTGAATCGGTTCATCATTTAAAAAAAAAAAAATGTCTTAAAAATATGTAAATATGTAAAAGAATCAATTCTTGAAATAACATTTTTCACACATTATTCATCAGAAATATACGTCAGCAGCCAAAAAGAGCTAGTATAACCTGTAAGCTGTTTTAAAAGTGTTTTATTATAATTTTAGATTTAAATATTGTGTGGTAAAAATGATTGTGAATCGAGAATCATGGTGAATTGAGAATCGATTCAAATTTGAATCTTTACCCCCGGAATCGGAATCGAATCGTAAGTTGTTGTACCCAATTTAAATTATATATATATATATATATATATATATATATATATATATATATATATATATATACACACATATATATACACATATATACACACATATATATATATATATATATATATATATATATGTGTCTTAATAAGGTTATCCAAAAAATAGTGCTCGATACCGTAGTAGAGCGCAATATATGTATGTGTGGGAAGAAAATCACAAGACTATTTCATCTCTACAGGCCTGTTTCATGAGGGGGGGTACCCTCAATCATCAGGAGATTTTAATGGGAGCATTCACATACCATGGTTTATATAGGGCACAGAGTGGGTGGGTGCAGGCTGGCGTAGGGGCGTGGTGATTGGCTCATGTGTTACCTAGGAGGTGTTTCCGTCTATGGCGGCATGCTGTTACAATTTCGCTGCGCTTGCTGAGGGATGACAGGTCTGGACGGTAAATAATAAACAGTTTCTCTTTCAAGCATAGGTTGCATCTTTTATTACCACTATTGTAAGGTGTGCTGGATGCAAGAATTTGCCATGTTATTGAATATTCAACATTATTGTCTTTGAGGTCCCAAATGTGTTTGCTGAGTTCTGTGGCATTTCGCAGGTTTTGGTTCCTGAAAGAAGCCTTGTGATTGTTCCATCTGGTTTTGAATTCTCCCTCGGTTAATCCTACATATGTGTCGGATGTGTTAATGTCCTTGCGTATTACCTTAGATTGGTAGACAACTGATGTTTGTAAGCATCCCCCGTTGAGAGGGCAATCAGGTTTCTTTCGACAGTTACAGTCTTTGTTGGTTTTGGAGTCGCTCTGTCTGGGGGCCGACGGCTCATTTGCAATTGTTTTGTTGTGGTTTGAGATGATTTGTTGTATATTGTTCATGCAGCTGTAGCTCAATTTAATGTTGTTCTTGTTGAATACTTTTCTTAGGTTGTTGTCTTTGGGAAAGTGTTTGTCAATCAGATTGAGGAATTTGTGTCCAATGTTAGTTGAGACGTTTTTGCTGTATGGGGGGTTGTACCAGATGATGTCGTTTCATTTTCTGTTCTTTTTTGGCTGGTTTCCTGGCGTGGGTTCATAGGTGAGGGTGAAATTGTATCCGCTTTCATCAAGGGCTTTTTGGTACGGGGGGGTTGCTTGGTCAAATTCAGCTTTGCTAGATGACAGCATCGATATATATATATATATATATATATATATATATATATATATATATATATATATATATATATATATATATATATACTGTGATGAGGTGGCGACTTGTCCAGGGTGTACGCCGCCTTCCGCCCGAATGCAGCTGAAATAGGCTCCAGCACCCCCCCGCAACCCCAAATGGGACAAGCTGTAGAAAATGGATGGATATATATATATATATACAGTGTATATATATATATATATATATATATATACAGTGTATATATATATATATATATATATACAGTGTATATATATATATATATATATATATATATATATATATATATATATAAATGTGTATATATATACATATATAAATATATATATATATATATACATATATATATATATATATATATATATAAATATATATATATATATATATATATATATATATATACATACATATATATACATACATATTGGGGTTAGGGTTAGGGTTACCGGTACCAGTATAGTATCGCGGTACTAATGAATCAAAAACGGTACTATATTCTGTTTGAAAAGTACCGGTTCTCGGGCATGACCTCACGCCATGACACTGCTGGTTTTACGAGCAGAGGAGCATGTTCGGCAGCGCACAATCACAGAGTACTTACAAGCAGACACAGTGTGTAGACAGAAAAGGGAGGACGGACGCATTTTGGCTTAAAAAGTAAAGATAAAGGTGAAGTTATAACACTGAAACGCCCTCAGGAAGAGGTGCTTTAAAACATGGCGAGCTAGCTAGCGGCTAACGTCCGTCCGTCAGTGTTTTAGTTACTTCTAAATCACTAATCCTCGTCTCCATGGCGACGAATAAAGTACGTTTTTTACAAGTATCATCCCTGCAGGACAAGGAATGGCTAAACATGCTTCACTACACACCGTAGGAGGATACAATAGCTCACCGGTGTCACAATGTAAACAAATGCTATGGGTGGATCTACACCTGACATCCACTGTAATGATACCAAGTACAGGGGTGTATCTAGTCGATACTACTATGATTACATTGATATTTTTTATCGTCACACAATTTTTTTTATTTTATTAAAATTCATATTATATTCATAGATTCAGGTAATACGTACCTGGACACATGAGGACTTTGAATATGACCAATGTATGATCCTGTAACTACTTGGTATCGGATCGATACCTAAATTTGTGGTATCAACCAAAACTAATGTAACGTATCCAAACAACAGAAGAATAAGTGATTATTACATTTTGACAGAAGTGTAGATAGAACATGTTGAAACAAAAAATAACCTGATATTAACAGTAAATGAACAAGTGGATTAATAATAACTTTTTACAGCTTGTCCCTTATAATTTTGACAAAATAGAATGATAAATGACACAATATGTTACTGCATACGTCAGCAGACTAATTAGGAGCCTTTGTGTGTTTACTTACTACTAAAAGACAAGTTGCATTGTATGTTCCAGGGGCGTCACTAGCTTTTAAGGACAGGGGGGGTTTAGCCCCCAGGAGATGCACAGGATGCGAGCGAACGTAGGGCACGAGCACAAAACTTCACAAACGGCTAACAAAGACTTAGAAATGATTCATTGTTACTATTATTATTTCAGTCGGTTTATTTTCAATCTGTGTTCAGTACAACAACAAACATGGGTTTGCACAGTGACATTTTGTTTACAGCATCAACAAGAAACAATTACTTGCATGATGATTATTATTATTATCTACTGATGATAGTCATATGTGAATGAGCTCAGCTCCTGTTCTCCTCCATGTGTAAAGTGAGAAACACAGCTGATGCTCCAGAAGGAAGTAACCCCAAAGATAGCAAATGGTAAAAAAGAGTGCACATTTAACTTTATAAATAATCAGGACCTTAATGATGCATTTCAGGCTAACTAGCTAACTAAGTAGCAGCATTATTTTAGAGCGGGAATGTCAACTTTTTGTCAAACACAGACCTGGTGTAAAGTGGAGCTAATACATTTTACTACAAGCAGTGATGAATACTTACTTTCTTGAAAAAGTTTCTTATGTCCATTCTGCATCCGTTCACGTTCTTGTTCTGCAGTGCTGTGTGCTAATGTGCTTCGTACACCTGCAGGACCGCAAGCAAGGTCGCGGAGAAAATGCGGACTGGATTTGGAGTGATGTGGGCATTTTCTATATAAACAAGTCCAAGGACCGCAAGCAAGGTCGCATAAAAAATGCGGACTGGATTTGGAGTGATGTGGGCATTTTCTATATAAACAAGTCCAAGGACCGCAAGCAAGGTCGCATAAAAAATGCGGACTGGATTTTGAGTGATGTGGGCATTTTCTATATGAACAAGTGGAATGGATTGGATACCGACACACTAAAGGGGCTCTCTACCTTACGCTATGAAGTGAGGGGAAACTGAGTGAATAATGACAGGTTATATTATTATTTATTTAAACTCATATTCGGGCCACTTTATAATGAATATGTCGGCATGTATTTGTAAAAAAAATTTGATATATAATATATATATAATATATATATATATATATATATATAACACCAGATTATTTAGGGGGGCTTGAGCCCCCCTAAAATAGGCCTAACAACGCCAATGGTATGTTCACAATTTTATTTAAGGACTACATTGTTCTTTGTTTGAAATAATAAACATATGTTTAATGTACCCTAGATTGTTTGTTAAAATGAAGCCAATTATGCCATTTTAATGTGGTCACCTTATTTCGAAGCTAAAATATTGGTATCAGGACAACCCTAGCACACACATATAAGTTATAGCCTTGTGAAAAATACACAATGGGGTATAAATGTGATGTAGATATCCTTCTCTAGTGGCTTTGAGCTGCTGCAAACCGATTGGATGCTTGGTAAATTATTGTTTTGTTGCTTTGGGGCTCACAAAATCATAGCTAATGGGTAGCGAAATCTAAGCTTTGTTCTTTGAAGCTTACAAGCGGCTTCTTAAAGAGCTACTTCCCCAACATGTTGTTGTCTAATGAGTTCTGTTAGCATCTTAGCAAAGTCTGTAATTGATACAACTAGTACTGTCACTAAACAATGATACTGTATCTCTCGGATTCAATGCGGTGTAACCCAACAAATGTAAATAGTCTGAAGTTTGGACTGTGTTGCCAAGTTGCGGTCCTTATACACGCACCACGATAATACTCGTATGTTTAATGCGCCGACAATCCATCAAGCGGTGCGTCTTCATAGCTTACCGAAGTCCTACTAAAAACATTTGTGGAGGTCTTGCTCCTCCAGGTTCTCTGGACCACCAGTGACGGACATGACAGCCATGTTCATCTTTGCGAACAATGATTTATTTTGCAACAAGTTGTGCTTTTCAGCCATGTTAAAGTTTCTCTCGTTCGTTCTCCACCATCAACAACCCCCTCTCCTTCCCGACAGGTGATCAGACAAACACTCACAGCTGTGTCATCTACGCACCTGTCACTAATCTTGAAGCCGGTCCTGACACACCCCGCTTCACTGCATGTCCGCAGGCCACGCCCCCCCAACAAACCTCCAGCGCCAGACTCAGGCCGGGACGCGCCTACTCCACCCTCCTCCCCCCCGGGAAAAGAAGCCGGCCACGGCCACCTGTGCACCCGGTCTATGTATCACTCTGAAGTTGTAGGGTTGCAAAGCTAGATACCAACGGGTGATCTGCGCGTTGGCATCTTTCATGCGGTGGAGCCACTGGAAGGGTTTGTGGTCTGAGCAGAGACCGAATGAGCGCCCCAGGAGGTAGTATCGGAGGGCCCCGACCGCCCACCTGATGGCGAGGCACTCCCTCTCCACTGTGCTATACCTGGCCTCCCTTTCGGATAGCTTCCGGCTGATGTAGAGGATGGGTCGGTCGACGCCCTCCACCTGCTGGGACAAAACCGCTCCAAATTTGGACTGTATTGCCAATTTGAGGTCCTTATACACGCACCATAATGATACTCGTATGTTTAATGCGCCGACAATCCATCAAGCGGTGCGTCTTCATAGCTTACCGAAGTCCTACTAAAAACATTTCGACAGATTTTTGAGCGCCGTCTGTAATGTTCTATATTCTCAATGGAACATTTAAAGTTTCGGTGTTGTTTACTGCCATCATATTGCAGTCTACACGTATCTCTTATGTGTGACTGCCATCTACTGGTCACATTTATCATTGTGAGGGAGCGGGAAAGGAAGTCGGCCACGGCCACCTGTGCACCCGGTCTATGTATCACTCTGAAGTTGTAGGGTTGCAAAGCTAGATACCAACAGGTGATCCGCGCGTTGGCATCTTCCATGCGGTGGAGCCACTGGAAGGGTTTGTGGTCTGAGCAGAGACCGAATGAGCGCCCCAGGAGGTAGTATCGGAGGGCCCCGACCGCCCGCCTTATGGCCAGGCACTCCTTCTCCACTGTGCTGTACCTGGCCTCCCTTTGGGATAGCTTCCGGCTGATGTAGAGGATGGGTCGGTCGACGCCCTCCACTTGCTGGGACAAAACCGCTCCAAATTTGGACTGTGTTGCCAATTTGCGATCCTTATACACGCACCATAATGATACTCGTATGTTTAATGCGCCGACAATCCATCAAGCGGTGCATCTTCATAGCTTACCGAAGTCCTACTAAAAACATTTGTGGAGGTCTTGCTCCTCCAGGTTCTCTGGACCACCAGTGACGGACATGACAGCCATGTTCATCTTTGCGAACAATGATTTATTTTGCAACAAGTTGTGCTTTTCAGCCATGTTCAAGTTTCTCTCGTTCGTTCTCCACCATCAACAACCCCCTCTCCTTCCCGACTGCTGCCTTTAACAGAGCGACAGGTGATCAGACAAACACTCACAGCTGTGTCATCTACGCACCTGTCACTAATCTCGAAGCCGGTCCTGACACACCCCGCTTCACTGCATGTCCGCAGGCCACGCCCCCCCAACAAACCTCCAGCGCCAGACTCAGGCCGGGACGCCGTCCGGACGCGCCTACTCCACCCTCCTCCCCACCGGGAAAAGAAGCCGGCCACGGCCACCTGTGCACCCGGTCTATGTATCACTCTGAAGTTGTAGGGTTGCAAAGCTAGATACCAACGGGTGATCTGCACGTTGGCATCTTTCATGCGGTGGAGCCACTGGAAGGGTTTGTGGTCTGAGCAGAGACCGAATGAGCGCCCCAGGAGGTAGTATCGGAGGGCCCCGACCGCCCACCTGATGGCGAGGCACTCCCTCTCCACTGTGCTGTACCTGGCCTCTCTTTCGGATAGCTTCCGGCTGATGTAGAGGATGGGTCGGTCGACGCCCTCCACTTGCTGGGACAAAACCGCTCCAAATTTGGACTGTATTGCCAATTTGCGGTCCTTATACACGCACCATAATAATACTCGTATGTTTAATGCGCCGACAATCCATCAAGCGGTGAGGCTTCATAGCTTACCGAAGTCCTACTAAAAACATTTCGACAGATTTTTGAGTGCTGTCTGTAATGTTCTATATTCTCAATGGAACATTTAAAGTTTTGGTGTTGTTTACTGCCATCATATTGCAGTCTACACTTATCTCTTATGTGTGACTGCCATCTACTGGTCACACTTATCATGACACCATGTACCACATAAAAATTGCTTCAAGGTCAGTAAGCATAACCAGAATTATGCCTTACAGTAGGCGCACCGAGCTATAAGGTGCACTGTCCATTTTTGAGAAAATGAAAGGATTTTAAGTGCGCCTTATAGTCCGAAAAATACAGTAACCCAACAAATCTACGGAGTCTGAAGTTTGGAGTGCATGTAAAAAGCAAATAGATGTCATCATAAACAGGCTGAAATAAGCATACTCTGTCGCCGCCGCGTTCTCCCCCGAGTGAAATGATTGCTGTCGCATTTACAACGAGGCCGCCAATCGATGTCTCGTCTGGCAAGGTGGTCATAACTAATGGCCCCAGAAACATCAACGCCGCCATTGTCGAACGGGGGAAGACACTGACAAGACGGCGCACTCAGTCGGCCGGATCAATCGGCACTTTTTTATTTATTTCTTTTTGGAGGGGAGAAAAGATTGCGAGGAGGAGAAAAGAAGACAATCAATTTCCACAGCGCACCTTTCAGAGCCCGCTAAGATGCTGGGATGAAGATGCACTGGCAGCTTTCTTTTTGCGTCGTCGCTCGTTATTTGAGGGGGGGGGGGGCGAAAATTGCTGCTATTCAGTTTAGTCCCAAACATTGATTCAGGTTGCCGTTCTTGTCGGAGGAGAGGCTTTGTTGTTCCGTCATTAAAGGATCAATAGGAATTCTCGAAAAGAGACGTCTGTTTTCTCTCGGATCCTTCACGAGAAGTTCACTTTTCCAACCTACGGACATTTTGTTTGGATTTCAAAGGATGTGCCGTTCTTTCATTTTTTCTACGGTTTCATGTTCCCCGCACTGGCTGACACCGCCGTGGAAATAAAACATTTCACAGTCGCCGTCCGCCCGTCGAGCCGTTCCTCGTGACGGGCTTCGCCGAGGCTCCATTACATCGGCTCCGCAATGTCCGCGCCGGGCTTTTTTTCCGGGGCCTCGCGCAGATTATTAAATGTCAATTCCACCTCTTCAGCTGTCCGGGGCGGCCGTGTCTCGCCGCTCGTTGTTGACGGATTGGAACGCCCGGAGCGGCCTTATGATTCAAGGCGAGGTGCCGCGAGCAGACAAGGTTATGAGAAATTGGCCCAATTCGGGGCAGCTGATTGCAACGTTTAACGTGGTTCTACGGCTGGCTCTGGATCGGTGTCGGAGGTGGCTGAAGATGTATGAGAGGCTGCTGATGTATGTGGCGGTGGCGTGCTGGAAGGGGGCGGCGGGGAGACAATCACAATGCTGATCAGTCATCCAGACAGTCGGCGAGATGGGAAATGACTGCTTGCAGGCTGCAGCCACTGGATATAGATGAGGGCGGCCCCCAGTAATAATAGATTCTTCACCGACCTGGTCTATCAATTGAATTATTAGAGTTATCGCCCGTATCACCCGCCTTGTACGTCTTCAGTAACTACAGGATGCCACAGCTTCAGGAACTTAATAGGACCGTTGGCGGAGGAAAATAAATAGTGCACTTACTTGCTGGTTTTTTTTTCAACACTCCCTTCTGAAAGTGCACCTGTGGAGGCGGACTAAGGTGTTTTCTGACGCCTCGCACTTGATCAATTTCAGTTCTGGAAACCAGCATAATGATTGTGAAGACCCCAAATTAAACACCTCTGTAAAGTCAATAAAGCAGTTTAATTGTGCAATGTCAGTGGTGTGCCGTCAGGGCCAGCAAGGCCTTCTCTGCTGGCCTAACATAACCAGGAATCATCCATTCATCCATCTTCTTCCGCTTATCCAAGGTCGGGTCGCGGGGGCAGCAGCCTAAGCAGGGAAGCCCAGACTTTCCTCTCCTCAGCCACTTCGTCCAGCTCCTCCCGGGGGATCCCGAGGCGTTCCCAGGCCAGCCAGGAGACAATATATACCTTGATGTTGCAGAAAATAGACCTTTTTTTTTTTTTAACCGATTTCCGAACTCTAAATGGGTGAATTTTGGCGAATTAAACGCCTTTCTATTATTCGCTCTCGGAGTGATGACGTCACATCGGGAAGCAATCCGCCATTTTCTCACTTTCGTCGGTGTGTTGTCGGAGGGTGTAACAACACGAACAGGGACGGATTCAAGTTGCACCAGTGGCCCAAAGATGCCATAGTGGCAAGAAATTGGACGAAATTTGTTCAAACTACGAGGGTGTGGGGAAAGTCGACGAAATGGTCAGTCGTTTGTTCCGCACACTTTACCGACGAAAGCTATGCTACGACAGAGATGGCAAGAATGTGTGGATATCCTGCGACACTCAAAGCAGATGCTTTTCCAACCATAAAGTCAAAGAAATCTGCCACCAGACCCCCATTGAATCTGCCGGAGTGTGTGAGCAATTCAGGGACAAAGGACCTCGGTAGCACGGCAAGCAATGGCGGCAGTTTGTTCCCGCAGACGAGCAAGCTAAACCCCCTGGATGTCTTGGCTCACACCGTCCCTTATCGACCCTAGCTTCCCTGGTCTGCTGACATCAACTCCAAAACTGGACAGATCAGCTTTCAGGAAAAGAGAGCGGATGAGGGTATGTCTACAGAATATATCCATTGATGAAAACGTTATTCATTACTCGCGGTTTTTCGTAAATTATTATACATAAACTGTGTTTACCAATAATTTAGCTTAAAAACATTTATTTTTTTCAATCATTCGAGTTGGGTAGTCTTGTGTAATGCAGTATTTTGTGTCTATTTAGGTATGGTTAACCTGAGTGCTGAAATCGTGGAAAAACATATGTTCTGAGCACGCCTGAAATGGGCTGTCTGCACTCTCAAAGTGCATGTTGTGTCAGAGTTTGTTGGTGACGAACCCCAAGATGCAGAGAAGGCGGAAGGCATTGTGCGGGAAAACATGATTTAATGTTCATAAAATAAAGGAAAAAACACAAACCAGGAACTAGGAACAGGAAACAGGATGCCAGGAAAACAGGAACTGGAAGACGAGGAACAAAAAGACAGCAAGCTACAAACATCTAGAATAAATTGCTTACCGCTACCGCTTACAGCTACACTGGCATCGACAAGTAGGAATGACAATAATCCAGCACTGACTGGAGGAGAAGGCAGGTTTAAATAGCAGCTGGCTGATTGACACCAGGTGTGGCCAGGTGCCAATCAGCCACAGCTGAGGGGACACAGCACTCAGGGAGACAAGTAGGAAATAACCAAAATAAGAGCGCCGACAGGAAAAAAAGACAAACAGAGGAAAAACTCAAAACATAACTAAACTGTCAGTGACAAACCTGACAGTAGCCCCTCTTCCCACAACGGATACCAGACGTTCTAGGAACCCCCCCCCCAAAAAAAACAGTCCAACGTCACGGGAGGGTGGAGGGAGGACAAGGCGGTGGGCCGCCAGGCCAAGTGTTCCCGCAACCAGCGGGGAAGAGTCAGGTGGCGACGGCGAGTTGAACGCCGCCGCAATTGGCGAGGCGGTCGCCCATGGAACTACCACATTCGTGGTCGACGAGAGGATGGTGGCGCCCTCTGCTGGCCCACCGGGGAGGATGGTGGTGGCGCCCTCTGCTGGCCCACCGGGGAAGATGATGGTGGCACCCTCTGCTGGCCCACCGGGGAAGATGGTGGTGGCGCCTCTGCTGGCCCACCGGGGAAGATGGTGGTGGCGCCCTCTGCTGGCCCACCGGGGAGGATGATGGTGGCGCCCTCTGCTGGCCCACCGGAGACGAGGATGGTGGCGCCCTCTGTTGCCAAATGTATTTCATATGCTGTAAACCTAGTTCATAGTTGTTAGTAATTATCTTATCAGACAGTGTTAAGCCGCTGAAATCCGAGTCTGAATCCGAGCTAATGTCGCTATAGCTTGCTGTTCTTTCCGCCATGTTTGTTTGTGTTGGCATCACTGTGTGGCGTCACAGGAAAATGGACGGGTGTATATAACGATGGTTAAAATCAGGCACTTTGAAGCTTTTTTTAGGGATATTGCGTGATGGGTAAAATTCAGAAAAAAACTTCGAAAAATAAAAAAAGCCACTGGGAACTGATTTTTAATGGTTTTAACCCTTCTGAAATTGTGATAATGTTCCCCTTTAATATTTGATCCTTTGTACTGAAAAAGGTTAAGAACTCAACTTGAATTGAATGATCCTTCTTTTGATTTCTCTCACCAGACCTTAAAGGGCCCCTGTAATGCTAACAATACTGGCACCTATTTCAGCGTTCTGGACCTAAAAATGATGCCTAGAGGTAAACTTCCCCTCAAATAGACACGGTAGCTATTTTAGGCTTGTTTTCCAATGACTCTGAGCACATTTTGGAATGCCCACTTTTAGCTCCAAAATGTGGGCGGGCATGCATCATCCCCCTGTCGCCTCCAGAAGACCGGAGGCAATTTAACATTGCGTAATTTGTGTTTTGGTAGCATCTTCATCCTGAATCAGGTTATTTGAAGGATCTAGGAAATATGTCCGTCAAATGCAGTGTTGCAGGTTGTGGCAATACAACTCCAAAAGGGTTTAGCCTGCTTACAATTTCTAAAATGATGTCAATGTGAGGAAAGTATGGACCTCTCCTGTCAAGCTGACTCGTGCAAAATGGGACGGACCAAGTGACAGGAGTGTCATTTGCAGGGATATTTTTAATGATTCCAAGGGTTTTGGTCGGAGTTTGGATAAAAAAAAAAGTAAAATACTTAAGCCAAAAGCGATCCCCAAAATCAGGAGCCCTACTAGGAGGCGAAAGATGAGTCATAACTAGAGATAAATGCCTTAAAATGTAATATCGGAAATTATCGGTATCGGTTTCAAAAAGTAAAATGTATGACTTTTTAAACCGCCGCTGTGTACACGGACGTAGGGAGAAGTACAGAGCGCCAATAAACCTTAAAAGGCACTGCCTTTGCGTGCCGGTCCAATCACATAATTTCTAGGGCTTTTTCACACACACAAGTGAATGCAATGCATACTTGGTCAACAGCCATACAGGTCACACTGAGGGTGGCCGTATAAGCAACTTTAACACTGTTACAAATATGCGCCACACTGTGAACCCACACCAAACAAGAATGACAAAGAACATCCGCACCGTAACACAACATAAACACAACAGAACAAATACCCAGAATCCCTTGCAGCACTAACTCTTCCGGGACGCTACAATATACACCCCTGCTACCCCCCTACCACCCACATCAACCCTAACCCCGCCCACCTCAACCTCCTCATGCTCTCTCAGGGAGAGCATCTCCCAAATTCCAAGCTGCTGTTTTGAGGCATGTTAAAAAAAATAATGCACTTTGTGACTTCAATAATAAATATGGCAGTGCCATGTTGGCATTTTTTTTCCATAACTTGAGTTGATTTATTTTGAAAAACCTTGTTACATTGTTTAATGCATTCAGCGGGGCATCACAACAAAATTAGGCATAACAATGTGTTAATTCCACGACTGTATATATCGGTATTGGTTGATATCGGAATCGGTAATTAAGAGCTGGACAATATCGGAATATCAAAGCCATTATCGGACATCTCTAGTCATAACCTGCGGAAAAAATAAGAAAAGAGGTTTACACCCTCCGCTAAAAAAAACAAGAGAAAATTAAAGTTCCAAGCAGCATTGGTCGGGCCCGCGTATTTGGCAGGTGCTAGTCCTAAGTGTCCCAATACTTTTGTTCAGTTTTCGTCATAAGTGTCCCAATACTTTTGTCTACTTTTAGTCCGAATTCTCCCAATACTTTTGTGTAGTGTACCTACCTTGTCTGCATTGTGTGGGCACGCTGGTGCTTCCTGCTTTTAAGCAGCCTTCTTGAAAAAACAGCAGCATCAGCGCAGCGGCTCTTTGAAGGGTCATAAAATCAAAACCGGAGCCGGTATTAAAACTCTTTCGATAACTTTTAATCAAAAGAGTTCAATCTCTCTCCTGTGTTAGTTTGAAGCCGAAACAACAAACACGCTCAGAGGAGATAATGTTTGAAGAAAGGTTACCGGTTTTTACAAAAATGTTGTGTTGAAGGGGGAATAGCAAGCTTCTTGTAGATTTTTGCTGGGGTTTGTCAATTTATGAAATGTAGGTCTAAGTGAGACCTACGGAGAGGATTTTGTTTCATGTCTCTCCGACCTTCCCAGTGGGAGTTACAGGCAGTTTTGTCATTGTTTTCTCCCGAGGAGCAGTTTTTTCTCAGTTTTATTCAAAAATTGCTCTAGAGCGCAATTTTTAAATTTTGGGTTAGGTTTTTTCATTAAATCACAATTTTTGCCAGTCCTGATGTGTGCGTTCAGTTTGGTGAGTTTTGAAGCGTGTTAAAGGGGGTGAAATTACAGCTCAAAGAGGCAAAAGTGACTGTTTTTAGTACTTTTTTGTCTTGAAGGGGGAATTGCCAACTTCCTGTTGATTTGAGCCCAAGGATGTACAATTATGAAAACTAGATCTAAGTCAGACCTACATAGAGGTTTTTGTTTCATGTCTCTCCGACCTTCCTAGTGGGAGTTACAGGCAGTCTAGTTTTTTTTTTTCTAGGGGGCGCTAGAGCGCAATTTTTATTTTTGGGGTTTGGTTTTTTCATCAAAAGGCAATTTTCGCAGGTCCTGACGTGTGCGTCAAATATGGTGAGTTTTGAAGCATGTTAAGTGGGTCAAATTGCAGCTCAAAGAGGCGGCCGGTATAATAATAATAATAAAACCTTACAAATTCAATAGGTCCTTATGTCCCATTGCATAAGGACTCCCTTTGGGAGTCCTTGTACAATGGGCCATGCGGGCCCTAAAAAGGTAAGCTGCTAGCATTCTGTTTTGTGTCCTCTTCTACTGATGTTTTCCTCAATATGTTTGAGAAAATGCTGAAAGATTATGAGAAAACACAGGCTATTGGCCTTTTTACAAAAAAGGTGATTCTTTTATATGACTTGTTTGCTCATAATGGTAACCATATCAGTTTTGAAGTGACCATGGACCAGGGCATGAAAAACATGCAATTAAGTGATCAAAACAACAGTTTTCCATGCCTTTATCCACACTGTGTATGCTGTCAAATGGGCTCCAGTCACAACAAAAGGGGCGGCATTTTGAGTCTGGTGATAAAAAGGGGACGTTTCAAGTAGAGTTAGTTTCTACATATGGTGAATGTTTATATTCAACTTGGAGAAAGCGAACCACCAGGTTTAAGTAAATAGTGTTTGAGCCTTATTTGGACATTTGCATGTGGACTGGAATTAGCTCTCCCACGAGAAGAAGCAATAAAACCAGGCTTCGGAATGCAAAAGGGATAGCTCTATCCTGGAGGAGAGACTCCATGTTTATCTTAACGTAAACCTACAAGTTATGGTATACATCTGTTGTTTACCCAGTCACTTACACACAAACATCTCCTTACATGGTGTTAGAATAATTATGTGTAAGTTATCACACAACTTTAGTATGCTTAAAGTCTGTTGCTATAGTTATTAGCTATTGTGCTCAAGCTGTACTTTTTCTATCTGTGCAAGGACAAAACTACTTGTCTGAGGTGTGGCCTCAGCCGCAGATGTTATCTTTGTTTTAGCCCGCTAACAGCCAAGGACTTCAAGGACCTCAACGAAGATAAGATGACAGCACGCAGACGAAGCAGAGACAAAGCGAAATCACAAGGCCCCCAGCACATTCCGTCACGTATTGTGCGTACTGGAGCTGCTTTGCATGATATGTTTTATTACTCCTTTTAGAGGCGGCCTCAGTGATGATGACTGGGGAACTCCTCTAAAATAGAGGGATGCAGGAGCTGTACCTTAGAGCGTAGGGCGAGACTGTGACTAAGTGTGCAGCTCCATGCGTTCTCCCCATGAGCTAAATTGAACTCTGTCTCTGCATGATTCCTTGCTTCTTGTCTGTTTAATAGATGTCATCACACATGGTCAGGTTGTACTCTTCTGAATTAACACACACTCAGACAGAGAAATAAGGAATATTTCGGCTCCTCCAAGTTAGGAGTGCCTCATTCTTTTGACTTGACCTCCTCCAGGTACTGCAGTCCTGTATAATGACGCTCGCTTGTAATAGAGCAACTTTTTCCGAAGTCTCGTTTGATCCAGCCGTGTTGCCCTTCTGCCCGGGAGAGGGCGACAAGACCAGAAAGACGCATCAAACCAAACCAACTCCATTTCTAGAGACGGTCGTAGCGTGGTCAGTCTGAGATTGGTTCATTTACCGTGAGAAGGACTACATACGAAAACAGTCTTGACCCAAGCATGACCCAAAATTGAAGATCGGGATAATGTGTTTTTTGCTTTCACATTATGAGTTACTTCATACTGATTCGTTCGGAATTCTGATTCTTTCTAATCTACTTACGGTCTAACCAGACCTTAGTCCACTCCTGAAGCAAACTCTTCATACTTGTCGATGCAAATGTCTTTTGAATTTAGCTTTGGTTCAGAGGCTCTTTTAGACTGTTTACATGTATGTTAACAAGTTGAACATGTTTTTCTACAACACTTTTACTAATGTTGAATTACGATCAAAAGTGTTCTGTTTGTTTTTATCCTACTAGACAGTTTCCGGTTCATATAAAAGGAAGTATGTTATCGGAGTCAACGGACCATTATAAATCTGGATCAGACCAACTCCATTTGTAGAGACGGTCGTAGCGTGGTCAGTCTGAGATTGGTTCATTTACAGTGAGAAGGACTACATACGAAAACAGTCTTGACCCAAGCATGACCCAAAATCGAAGATCGGGAAAATGTGTTTTTTGCTTTCACATTATGAGTTACTTCATACTGATTCGTTCTGAATTCTGATTCTTTCTAATCTACTTACGGTCTAACCAGACCTTAGTCCACTCCTGAAGCAAACTCTTCATACTTGTCGATGCAAATGTCTTTTGAATTTAGCTTTGGTTTAGAGGCTCTTTTAGATTGTTTACATGTATGTTAACAAGTTCAACATGTTTTTCCACAAAACTTTTACTAATGTTGAATCACGATCAAAAGTGTTCTGTTTGTTTTTATCCTACTAGACAGTTTCCGGTTCATATAAAAGGAAGTATGTTATCGGAGTCAACGGACCATTATAAATCTGGATCAGACCAACTCCATTTGTAGAGACGGTCGTAGCGTGGTCAGTCTGAGACTGGTTCATTTACAGTGAGAAGGACTACATACGAAAACAGTCTTGACCCAAGCATGACCCAAAATCAAAGAATGGGATAATGTGTTTTTTGCTTTCACATTATGAATTACTTCATACTGATTCGTTCGGAATTCTGATTCTTTCTAATCTACTTACGGTCTAACCAGACCTTAGTCCACTCCTGAAGCAAACTCTTCATACTTTTCGATGCAAATGTCTTTTGAATTTAGCTTTGGTTCAGAGGCTCTTTTAGACTGTTTACATGTATGTTAACAAGTTGAACATGTTTTTCTACAAAACTTTTACTAATGTTGAATTACGATCAAAAGTGTTCTGTTTGTTTTTATCCTACCAGACAGTTTCCGGTTCATATAAAAGGAAGTATGTTATCAGAGTCAACGGACCATTAGAAATCTGGATCAGACCAACTCCATTTCTAGAGACGGTCGTAGCGTGGTCAGTCTGAGATTGGTTCATTTACAGTGAGAAGGACTACATACGAAAACAGTCTTGACCCAAGCATGACCCAAAATCGAAGAATGGGATAATGTGTTACTTCATACTGATTCGTTCGGAATTCTGATTCTTTCTAATCTACTTACAGTCTAACCAGACCTTAGTCCACTCCTGAAGCAAACTCTTCATACTTTTCGATGCAAATGTCTTTTGAATTCAGAGTCAACAGACCATTAGAAATCTGGATCAGACCTAAATAGAATCAAAAAGAGGTACTGTAATCCTTTTTGTGTTCCAAGTATGAGCCCTTTTTTCCAAGTATGAGACATTGGTGCTGACATTTTAGCCTTGACGTTTAATAATCACACAGGTCAAGGTGACAAACCTCAATCCAACACCTGTACATGAAGAACGGAGATTTAAATTAGACACTTATTATTTCTTCTGACAAATCCTTTGCGATTATACTTGACCCTGTATGCACCGCGCACACCAACGGTCAGGACCCGCCGCTGCGCCGCCGGCTCCCCGTTGTGGTTAAAAATCCATACTGGTTTATAATGAGTCTCAGAAATGTACATTTCAACTGATGCACACCAATCATCAATTGACCCCTGTAGCTGCTGCGATTGTGATATCTGTGAACCGAGTCCTGCTCCAGCCCATTGTTGGAACCCTCCCCCTTCCCAGATAAGGCACAAAACCATACTATCATGCCATAATTCAATAACTCCGAGATGAGCCGTAGGCTTATTAAAGGGGAATTCCTCATTATCTCGAGTAACAAATAAGACATGAATGAGCCAATAGGGGATGAACCTACTGTAGCCTCGACCTTAATTAGCATTAGATTATACTTTAGAAGGGGTGATCCGTCTTTTTTTTTTTCCCACGGGTGATAGGTTGGACTTTTACATGATCATCTGTTTTTTCATGGCAAAGCACATGTTAGAATAATTGTTTCTAAATTATTACAAAAACTTTGTGTTACATTGAGGGTCTGGTGAGAAGACAAAAGCTGTCTTTGAAACCTACCAAAAGTAAGGCTTGTAAAACTCCACTGTGTGGAGGGGTGGGGAAGCAAGATGAAGGTGTTCCTGTGTTCTTTCATGTAGGGTAATCAACAGAAAGATATTGTTCTAACCCAAGGACAGGCAACAGCTGAGAAACAGATATTTTTTGGCGGCCCTCCACGAGGCACTCGCAACAATGGCCCTATCCATCAATCCATCTTCTTCCGCTTATCTGAGGTCGGGTCACGGGAAGCCCAGACTTCCCTCTCCCCAGCTACTTCGTCCAGCTTCTCCCAGGGGATTCCGAGGCGTTCCCAGGCCAGCCGGGAGAGATAGTCTTCCTAACGTGTCCTGGGTCTTCCCCGTGGCCTCCTACCGGTCGGACGTACCCGAAACACCTCCCTAGGGAGACGTTCGAGTGGCATCCAGACCAGATGCCCGAACCACCTCATCTGGCTCCTCTCCAAGTGGAGGAGCAGTGGCTTTACTTTGAGTTCCTCCCGGATGACAGAGCTTCTCACCCTATCTGTAAGGGAGAGCCCTGCCACCCGGCGAAGGAAACTCATTTTGGCCGCTTGTACCCGTGATCTTGTCCTTTTGATCATGACCCAAAGCTCATGACCATAGGTGAGGATGGGAATGTAGATCGACCGGTAAATTGAGAGCTTTGCCTTCCGGCTCAGCTCTTTCTTCACCACAACGGATCGATACAGTGTCCGCATTACTGAAGATGCCGCACCAATCCGCCTGTGGATCTCACGATCCACTCTTCCCCCACTCGTGAGCAAGACTCCTAGGTACTTGAACTCCTCCACTTAGGGCAAGATCTCCTCCCCAACTTGGAGATGGAACTGCACCCTTTCCCGGGGCGAGAACCATGGACTCGGACTCGGAGGTGCTGATTCTCATCCCAGTCGTTTTACACTCGGCTGCGAACCGATCCAGTGAGAGCTGAAGATCCTGGCCAGATGAAGCCATCAGGACCACATCATCTGCAAAAAGCAGAGACCTAATCCTGCAGCCATCAAACCGGATCCCCTCAACGCCTTGACTGCGCCTAGAAATTCTGTCCTTAAAAGTTATGAACAGAATCGGTGACAAGGGGCAGCCTTGGCGGAGTCCAACCCTCACTGGAAACGGGTCCGACTTACTGCCGGCAATGCGGACCAAGCTCTAAAACTGATCATACAGGGAGTTGACCGCCACAATCAGACAGTCCGATACCCCATACTCTCTGAGCACTCCCCGCAGGACTTCCCGGGGTACACGGTCGAATGCCTTCTCCGAATCCAATGGCCTTATAGTTTATTACTTAATAATATTCATTGGAACGGGCATCTGCTGAGCCCGAAAACAACTTGCTAATTATGGTTCTCAACTCTGGTAAAGGGCACCGGCAAAACCTCGGTAAGCAAGATTGCTCTCTCCCGGTGACGCGGTACTCACGAGACTTTGCCGTAGACTCGCTCTCCAGTGGGTTCACAGGAGTGACCCATCTGTCAGTGATGCAACAAAAGGATGGGGACGGCGGTATGATTAGAAGTTATTTGAGCTAATACCGGTCTCTGTTGTTGTTTACATTTTCCCATCATTAGGCTTGGCAACGCCGGCTGCTCCTTTTACATTAATTAAAATTAATATACAGTGAGGACCCCACGTATGGCTGGCGGCCCGCATCTGCAAGTAAGACTCAATTAACCCCCACGACCTTGTCCAACACAAACAAGGAGGAATTAATCACGTCCAGACAAGCCTGCTCGGTGTTGCTTTCCAAACATTACAAAATGGTTCGGAGTGCATTTCCACCGGGGCTTTCATCTGCTTCTGCCCGCAATCAATGGCCCATTAAAAGATCGGCGGCGGCATTAAGTGAATAGCATGAAAGCGCGGGTGTTAGCAGGGTGTTTTTAGCCCCGCCTGTCACACTTTATTGTGTATGATCAGCCTCTCATGGCTACCTCATTGATTTCACGTCCGCCAGCTCGTCAAGCGGCTGTGAGACGGGACTGAAAATGAAGTCCGGGGTTGTTTATTTTGGGCGCTGAGAGGGGACCTTGAGGTTTGTTGCATTTGATGTCAACTTTTATAATTCATGTTTGGCGCGGGTGTATTTCACACACGTCGCTTTGAAGCGCTGGTGTGGCCCGGACTGACACTGTTTGTCCGGCGAAAACATGTCTGGGGAAAGTGACTCATTTCAGTACAGTGGAAACTCATTTGTAAGGCCTACATTTTTAGCTTTTTAGAGGACTTTTTCATAGAAAAGGACAATTTTTAATATGTTCTTTTAAGGTTTTTTTGTAAACAATTAGAAAAAATCAATCAATCAATCAATGTTTATTTATATAGCCCTAAATCACAAGTGTCTCAAAGGGCTGCACAAGCCACAACGACATCCTCGGTACAGAGCCCACACAAGGGCAAGGAAAAACTCACCCCAGTGGGACGTCGATGTAAATGACTATGAGAAACCTTGGAGAGGACCGCATATGTGGGTAACCCCCCCCTCTAGGGGAGACCGAATGCAATGGATGTCGAGTGGGTCTGACATAATATTGTGAGAGTCCAGTCCATAGTGGATCTAACATAATAGTGAGAGTCCAGTCCATAGTGGATCTAACATAATAGTGAGAGTCCAGTCCATAGTGGATCTAACATAATAGTGAGAGTCCAGTCCAAAGTGGATCTAACATAATGGTGAGAGTCCAGTCCATACTGGATCTAACATAATAGTGAGAGTCCAGTCCATAGTGGATCTAACATTATAGTGAGAGTCCAGTCCATACTGGATCTAAAATAATAGTAAGAGTCCAGTCCATACTGGATCTAACATAATAGTGAGAGTCCAGTCCATAGTGGATCTAACATAATATTGTGAGAGTCCAGTCCATAGTGGATTTAACATAATAGTGAGAGTCCAGTCCATAGTGGATCTAACATAATAGTGAGAGTCCAGTCCATACTGGATCTAACATAATAGTGAGAGTCCAGTCCATACTGGATCTAACATAATAGTGAGAGTCCAGTCCATAGTGGATCTAACATAATATTGTGAGAGTCCAGTCCATAGTGGATCTAACATAATAGTGAGAGTCCAGTCCATACTGGATCTAACATAATAGTGAGAGTCCAATCCATAGTGGATCTAACATAATAGTGAGAGTCCAGTCCATACTGGATCTAACATAATAGTGAGAGTCCAGTCCATACTGGATCTAACATAATAGTGAGAGTCCAGTCCATAGTGGATCTAACATAATAGTGAGAGTCCAGTCCATAGTGGATCTAACATAATAGTGAGAGTCCAGTCCATAGTGGATCTAACATAATTGTGAGAGTCCAGTCCATAGTGGATCTAACATGATAGTGAGAGTCCAGTCCATAGTGGATCTAACATAATAGTGTGAGAGTCCAGTCCATACTGGATCTAACATAATAGTGAGAGTCCAGTCCATACTGGATCTAACATAATAGTGAGAGTCCAGTCCATAGTGGATCTAACATAATAGTGAGAGTCCAGTCCATACTGGATCTAACATAATAGTGAGAGTCCAGTCCATAGTGGCTCTAACATAATAGTGAGAGTCCAGTCCATAGTGGATCTAACATAATAGTGAGAGTCCAGTCCATAGTGGATCCAACATAATAGTGAGAGTCCAGTCCATAGTGGATCTAACATAATAGTGAGAGTCCAGTCCATAGTGGATCTAACATAATGGTGAGAGTCCAGTCCATACTGGATCTAACATAATAGTGAGAGTCCAGTCCATACTGGATCTAACATAATAGTGAGAGTCCAGTCCATAGTGGATCTAACATAATAGTGAGAGTCAAGTCCATAGTGGATCTAACATAATAGTGAGAGTTCAGTCCATACTGGATCTAACATAATAGTGAGAGTCCAGTCCATACTGGATCTAACATAATAGTGAGAGTCCAGTCCATACTGGATCTAACATAATAGTAAGAGTCCAGTCTATACTGGATCCAACATAATAGTGAGAGTCCAGTCCATACTGGATCCAACATAATAGTGAGAGTCCAGTCCATAGTGGATCTAACATAATATTGTGAGAGTCCAGTCCATAGTGGATCTAACATAATAGTGAGAGTCCAGTCCATAGTGGATCTAACATAATAGTGAGAGTCCAGTCCATACTGGATCTAACATAATAGTGAGAGTCCAGTCCATAGTGGATCTAACATAATAGTGAGAGTCCAGTCCATAGTGGGGCCAGCAGGAAACCATCCCGAGCGGAGATGGGTCAGCAGTGCAGAGATGTTCCCAACCGATGCACAGGCGAGCGGTCCACCCCGGGTCCCGACTCTGGTCAGCCAGCACTTCATCCATGGCCACCGGACCTGTGCCCCCCCCACCCCACTCCACAAGGGAGAGGGGGGAGCAGAGGAGAAAGGAAAAGAAACGGCAGATCAACTGGTCTAAAAAAGGGGGGCTATTTAAAGGCTAGAGTATACAAATGAGTTTTAAGATGGGACTTAAATGCTTCTACTGAGGTAGCATCTCTAACTGAGAGTACTGGAGCCCGAATAGAAAACGCTCTATAGCCCGCAGACTTTTTTTGGGCTCTGGGAATCACTAATAAGCCGGAGTTCTTTGAATGCAGATGTCTTGCCGGGACATATGGTACAATACAATCGGCAAGATAGGACGGAGCTAGACCGTGTAGTATTTTATACGTAAGTAGTAAAACCTTAAAGTCACATCTTAAGTGCACAGGAAGCCAGAAGCCATGTAAATGCTAAAGAGTGCAGGGCCAAGAACCGAACCCTGAGGAACTCCGCACGTTACCTTAACATAATCCGAGGTCACATTATTATGGGAGACGCACTGCATCCTGTCAGTAAGATAAGAGTCAAACCACGACAAGGCTAAGTCTGACATACCAAAAATATAATTAGTGATGTCCGATAATGGCTTTTTTGCCGATATCCGATATTCCGATATTGTCCAATATTTCCTATGATATCAATTCGTTTTGGGAAGCACGGTGGAAGAGGGGTTAGTGCGTCTGCCTCACAATACGAAGGTCCTGAGTAGTCCTGGGTTCAATCCCGGGCTCGGGATCTTTCTGTGTGGAGTTTGCATGTTCTCCCCGTGACTGCGTGGGTTCCCTCCGGGTACTCCGGCTTCCTCCCACCTCCAAAGACATGCACCTGGGGATAAGTTGATTGGCAACACTAAATTGGCCCTAGTGTGTGAAGTTGTCTGTCTGTCTGTGTTGGCCCTGCGATGAGGTGGCGACTTGTCCAGGGTGTACCCCGCCTTGCGCCCGATTGTAGCTGAGATAGGCTCCAGCGCCCCCCGCGACCCCGAAGGGAATAAGCGGTAGAAAATGGATGGCCGCCCGATTGTAGCTGAGATAGGCTCCAGCGCCCCCCGCGACCCCGAAGGGAATAAGCGGTAGAAAATGGATGGATGGATGGATCAATTAGTTTTTTGAGTTATCGGTAGGAAACTAACGTCCCCTTTTTATCACCAGACTCAAAATGCTGCCCCCTTTTGTTGTGACTGTAGCCCATTTGACAGCATACACAGTGTGGATAAAGGCATGGAAAACCGTTGTTTTGATCACTTAATTTCATGTTTTCAATGCCCTGGTCCATGGTTACTTCAAAACTGATATGGTTACCGTTATGAGCAAACAAGTCAAATAAAAGAAGGCCAATAGCCTGTGTTTTCTCATGCTCTTTCAGCATTTCCTCAAGCATATTGAGGAAAACATCAGTAGACGAGGACACAAAACAGAATACTAGCAGCTTACCTTTTTTTCTCTTTTTTAATTTTTTCCGCAGGTACCGGTCCGGGGACCGATTGGTACCGGGCCGCACAAGAAATAATTGTTCGTCTGTGCATCGGTTGGGGACGTCTCTGCGCTGCTGACCCGTCTCCGCTCGGGATGGTCTCCTGCTGTTCCCACTATGGACTGGACTCTCACTATTATGTTAGATCCACTATGGACTGGACTCTCACTATTATGTTAGATACACTATGGACTGGACTCTCACTATTATGTTAGATCCACTATGGACTGGACTCTCACACTATTATGTTAGATCCACTATGGACTGGACTCTCACTATTATGTTAGATCCTCTATGGACTGGACTCTCACTATTATGTTAGATCCACTATGGACTGGACTCTCACTATTATGTTAGATCCACTATGAACTGGACTCTCACTATTATGTTAGATCCACTATGGACTGGACTCTCACTATCATGTTAGATCCACTATGGACTGGACTCTCACTATTATGTTAGATCCACTATGGACTGGACTCTCACTATTATGTTAGATCCACTATGAACTGGACTGTCACTATTATGTTAGATCCACTATGGACTGGACTCTCACTATTATGTTAGATCCACTATGGACTGGACTCTCACTATTATGTTAGATCCACTATGAACTGGACTGTCACTATTATGCTAGATCCACTATGGACTGGACTCTTACTATTATGTTAGATCCACTATGGACTGGACTCTCACTATTATGTTAGATACACTATGGACTGGACTCTCACTATTATGTTAGATCCACTATGGACTGGACTCTCACACTATTATGTTAGATCCACTATGGACTGGACTCTCACTATTATGTTAGATCCACTATGGACTAGACTCTCACTATTATGTTAGATCCACTATGGACTGGACTCTCACTATTATGTTAGATCCACTATGGACTGGACTCTCACTATTATGTTAGATCCACTATGGACTGGACTCTCACTATCATGTTAGATCCACTATGGACTGGACTCTCACTATCATGTTAGATCCACTATGGACTGGACTCTCACTATTATGTTAGATCCACTATGGACTGGACTCTCACTATTATGTTAGATCCACTATGGACTGGACTCTCACTATTATGTTAGATCCACTATGAACTGGACTGTCACTATTATGTTAGATCCACTATGGACTGGACTCTCACTATTATGTTAGATCCACTATGGACTGGACTCTCACAATATTATGCTAGATCCACTCCACGTCCATTGCACCGGTCGCCCAAGGTTTCTCATTGTCCCTTTGAGTTGAGCTTTTCCTTGCCCTGATGTGGGATCTGAGCCAAGGATGTCGTTGTGGCTTGTGCAGCCCCTTGAGACACTCTTGATTTAGGGCTATATATGTAAACATTGATTGATTGATTGATACACCAATATTTCCAGAGTGTCGCAGAGCAGACGGGAACCCGTGCTGCTCCAGCAATGTTCGAGTGGATTTTTCCTGGAAAGACGGGCAAAACCTGGCTTTTACGGGGAAAATGGGAGGGTTGACACATATGCAGTGGAGCCATTTTCAGAAAGTTGTGTGGAGAAAAGACTGTCCACAGTAGAGGTGTCTAAGAATAGTAGGCTATTTGATTCGGAGGGGTCTGATTGGACTATTAATCTTACAGTCGCATTGTCGGACAATGAACCTCCCGCTGTGGGAAGATGCGAGGTAAGTAATCAAGGCTGTGGTGGAACTCGCCTGAAATTGGACCTCGTACATCGCCGGGGTGTTGCTTCGACCAGTTCGCTCATGCAGGAGGCCTACCTCACTGCTCCCCTCTGGCAACAGTATTGATTCTTCCGCAGGTTCACTCATGGAAACCTCGTTACGACGTTGACTTCCTCCCTGGTTGTCAATTGCATTGTCTTCTTGACGCTCTGCTACGCATGGCCAAACAGAGGACCTCGGTAAAGCACCCAATATCTGCCGTGGTTGTTTATCTGAGACTTTTAGCCTTTTTGAGGTGGAAAAGTCGCAAATGAGATCTGTTTATTGAAAGCATACATGCTAGTGATGTCTGTTTCTGGTCTTGTCATCCTCGTCCGGACAGAAGGGCGACACGGCGGTGCGGCTGGATCAAAAGAGACGTCGGAGACGCTTTACTGAACCAAAGGTTACCTACTCAGTGGTTAGAGTGTCCGCCCTGAGATCGGTAGGCTGTGAGTTCATACCAAAGACTATAAAAATGGGGCCCATTACCTCCCTGCTTGGCACTCAGCATCAAGAGTTGGAATTGGGGGTTAAATCACCAAAAATTATTCCCGGGTGCGGCCACAGGGGTTGAACAAGGGGATGGGTCAAATGCAGAGGACACATTTCAGACAATCATTGGTACTTTAGCAATAGCTGGTTGAGAAATGTTTTTCTTAAACTATTGGACAATTTGCTCACGCATTTGTTCACAAAGTGGTGACCCTCGCCCCATCCTTGTTTGTGAATGACTGAGCATTTCATGGAAGCTGCTTTTATACCCAATCATGGCACCCACCTGCTCCCAATTAGCCTGTTCACCCGTGCGATGTTCCAAATAAGTCTTTGATGAGCATTCCTCAACGTTCTCAGTCTTTTTTGCCACTTGTACCCGTGTACATGTTTCAGGCATCAAATTCCAAGTGAACTAATATTTGCAAAAAAATAACCACGTTTTCCTGTTTGAACGTTAAGTATCTTGTCTTTGCGGTCTATTCAATTGAATATAAGTTGAAAAGGATTTGTGTCATGTCTTTTGATCATGTTTTTGTTTGGCTATGTTCTGTTTGGTTTTTGGACTCTTTTCAGTTCCTGTTTTCACTCCCTTGCCTTGTCACCATGACGACCATTAGTTTCACCTGTTTCACATTCGGACTCACACACCTGTCATTAATCATGTCCTAATCATTTAAGCTTGTAGTTGCCAGGCAGTCGGCCTGGCGGCATTACCTCTACTACCCATGCTACTCATGTTACCCTTGATATCATAGTTCATGCTGTTCTTTCTGGTCACAGTAAGTGTTATTTGTTTCATGTCCATAGTTTTGCCTTTGTACTAGTCTTTGTTTTCAAAGCCAAGTTTATTCTCCGCCTTCTGCGCGCCTTTTGTTTGTACCCTATTGTTTGTACTTTGGAGTTAAAAATAAATCATGTATTTACCTTCACACCATGTCCAGTCTGGTTCGCTTGCATTCCAGGAAAGCAACCCACGCAGTAATTTGCGTCGCCTAAGTCCACGCCATGACAATTTGCAGATCATTGTATTCTGTTTTTATTTACCATTTACACAACGTGCCAATTTCACTGGTTTTGGGTAGGAATGTCCGATAATGGCTTTTTGCCGATATCCGATATTCCGATATTATCCAACTCTTAAAATACCGATACCGATATCAACCGATTTATGCAGTCATGGAATTAACACATTATTATGCCTAATTTGGACAACCAGGTATGGTAAAGATAAGGTACTTTTAAAAAAAAAAATAATAATAAAAAACATTTTCTTGAATAAAAAAGAAAGTAAAACAATATAAAAACAGTTACATAGAAACTAGTAATTAATGAAAATTAGTCAAATTAACTGTTAAAGGTTAGTTCTATTAGTGGAGCAGCAGCACGCACAATCATGTGTGCTTACGGACTGTATCCCTTGCAGACTGTATTGATATATATTGATATATAATGTAGGAACCACAATATTAATAACAGAAAGAAACAACCCTTTTGTGTGAATGAGTGTAAATGGGGGAGGGAGGTTTTTTTGGGTTGGTGCACTAATTGTAAGTGTATCTTGTGTTTTTTATGTTGATTTAATAAAATAAAATAAAATTAAAAAAACAAACAAACAAAAAAAAAACTATACGATAATAAAAAAACGATACCGATAATTTCCCATATTACATTTTAACGCATTTATCGACCGATAATATCGGCCGCAGCCCGGTGGTTGGGGACCACTGGTTTAGATAACAAAAACAACTGCCAAAAAGGAGAGGACTTAAAGGGGTGCCTTGAGGAACAACGTGCCAACATCACTGGTTTTGGGGTTTGTACATATCGTATTTGCTGATGCTGTTCTGTTGTTGTTATTGTTGTGTTTGTTGTTGTTGTCCCTCTGTCTTATCCCCCTCTGTCTTCCTTTTCTTTCCCCTAATCATCCGGCCCGACTGCGCCAATTAATAACATAAATCAATTCCATCCATCCATCCATCTTCTTCCGCTTATCCGAGGTCGGGTCGCGGGGGCAGCAGCCTAAGCAGGGAAGCCCAGACTTTCCTCTCCCCAGCCACTTCGTCCAGCTCCTCCCGGGGGATCCCGAGGCGTTCCCAGGCCAGCCGGGAGACATAGTCTTCCCAACGTGTCCTGGGTCTTCCCCGTGGCCTCCTACCGGTTGGACGTGCCCTAAACACCTCCCGAGGGAGGCGTTCGGGTGGCATCCTGACCAGATGCCCGAACCACCTCATCTGGCTCTTCTTGATGTGGAGGAGCAGTGGCTTTACTTTGAGCTCCCCCCGGATGGCAGAGCTTCTCACCCTATCTCTAAGGGAGAGCCCCGCCACCCGGCGGAGGAAACTCATTTCGGCCGCCTGTACCCGTGATCTTGTCCTTTCGGTCATAACCCAAAGCTCATGACCATAGGTAAAGATGGGAAGGTAAATCGACCGGTAAATTGAGAGCTTTGCCTTCCGGCTCAGCTCCTTCTTCACCACAACGGATCGATGCAGCGTCCGCATTACTGAAGACGCCGCACCGATCCGCCTGTCGATCTCACCATCCACTTTTCCCTCACTCGTGAACAAGACAAGTATTCCTCAGGCACCTCGGATCATTTACAAACCCTGTTTCCATATGAGTTGGGAAATTGTGTTAGATGTAAATATAAACGGAATACAATGATTTGCAAATCCTTTTCAAGCCATATTCAGTTGAATATGCTACAAAGACAACATATTTGATGTTCAAACTGATATTTTGCAAATAATCATTAACTTTAGAATTTGATGGCAGCAACACGTGACAAAGAAGTTGGGAAAGGTGGCAATAAATACTGATAAAGTTGAGGAATGCTCATCAAACACTTATTTGGAACATCCCACAGGTGAACAGGCTAATTGGGAACAGGTGGGTGCCATGATTGGGTATAAAAGTAGATTCCATGAAATGCTCAGTCATTCACAAACAAGGATGGGGCGAGGGTCACCACTTTGTCAACAAATGCGTGAGCAAATTGTTGAACAGTTTAAGAAAGACCTTTCTCAACCAGCTATTGCAAGGAATTTAGGGATTTCACCATCTACGCTCCGTAATATCATCAAAGGGTTCAGAGAATCTGGAGAAATCACTGCACGTAAGCAGCTTCGATCCCTCAGGCTGTACTGCATCAACAAGCGACATCAGTGTGTAAAGGATATCACCACATGGGCTCAGGAACACTTCAGAAAGCCACTGTCAGTAACTACAGTTGGTCGCTACATCTGTAAGTGCAAGTTAAAACTCTCCTATGCAAGGCGAAAACCGTTTATCAACAACACCCAGAAACGCCGTCGGCTTCGCTGGGCCTGAGCTCATCTAAGATGGACTGATACAAAGTGGAAAAGTGTTCTGTGGTCTGACGAGTCCACATTTCAATTTTTTTTTTGGAAACTGTGGACGTCGTGTCCTCCGGACCAAAGAGGAAAAGAACCATCCGGATTGTTCTAGGCACAAAGTTGAAAAGCTAGCATCTGTGATGGTATGGGGGTGTATTAGTGCCCAAGACATGGGTAACTTACACATCTGTGAAGGCACCATTAATGCTGAAAGGTACATACAGGTTTTGGAGCAACATATGTTGCCATCCAAGCAACGTTCCCATGGACGCCCCTGCTTATTTTAGCAAGACAATGCCAAGCCACGTGTTACATCAACGTGGCTTCATAGTAAAAGAGTGCGGGTACTAGACTGGCCTGCCTGTAGTCCAGACCTGTCTCCCATTGAAAATGTGTGGCACATTATGAAGCCTAAAATAGCACAACGGAGACCCCCGGACTGTTGAACAACTTAAGCTGTACATCAAGCAAGAATGGGAAAGAATTCCACCTGAGAAGCTTCAAAAATGTGTCTCCTCAGTTCCCAAACCTTTACTGAGTGTTGTTAAAAGGAAAGGCCATGTAACACAGTGGTGAACATGCCCTTTCCCAACTACTTTGGCACGTGTTGCAGCCATGAAATTCTAAGTTAATTATTATTTGCAAAAAAAAAATAAGTTTATGAGTTTGAACATCAAATATGTTGTCTTTGTAGCATATTCAACTGAATATGGCTTGAAAATGATTTGCAAATCATTGTATTCCGTTTATATTTACATCCAACACAATTTCCCAACTCATATGGAAACGGGGTTTGTACACATCAGCAGGTACCAGAAGGTAAAAAAAAGTTGGTTTTGCATTATATTGCGAAACAAAACGCCAGGTAATATGTCTGCTAATAGGTGCCATTTTGGGGTCCTTATACACACACCATAAAAATACTCGTATGTTTAATGCGCCGACAATCCATCAAGCGGTGCGGGATCATAGCTAACCGGAGTCGTTCTAAAAACATTTTGACATTTTGAGCGTCGTGTGTAATGTTCTATATTATCAATGGAACATTTAAAGTTTACTGCCGTCGTATTGCAGTCTGCACTTATCTCTTATGTATGACTGCCATCTACTGGTCACACTTATCATTACACCATGTACCAAATAAAATTGCCCCGAGGTCGGTAAGCACAACCAGAATTATGCCGTACATTAGATGCTCCAGTTTATAAGACGCACTGTCGAAATGTATGACTGCCATCTACTGGTCACACTCATCATTACACCATGTAGCGAATAAAATTGCTTCGAGGTCGGTAAGCAAAACCAGAATTATGCCGTACATTAGGTGCACCGGGTTATAAGGCGCACTGTCGACTTTTGACAAAATGAAAGGATTGTAAGTGTGCCTTTTGGTCCGAAAAAAATACGATAACTGCAACGTTAGTGTTTGTTTCAATCTTTAGAACAAAAACAATCAACTATGTATTCTTGTCTCTCATAAGGATTGTGAATTATAGGCAAAATCAATCAATCAATCAATCAATGTTTACTTATATAGCCCTAAATCACAAGTGTCTCAAAGGGCTGCGTAAGCCACAACGACATCCCCGGCTCAGATCCCACATCAGGGCAAGGAAAAAACTCAACCCAATGGGATAACAATGAGAAACCTTGGAAATCCCCCCAAAAAGAACAGTTTTCCTTTAAAGTTTGTGTTTAGCTTTGTTTTACTACTTACGTATAAAATACTACACGGTCTAGCTCCATCCTATCTTGCTGATTGTATTGTACCATATGTCCCGGCAAGAAATCTGCCTTCAAAGAACTTCGGCTTATTAGTGATTCCCAGAGCCCCCAAAAAGTCTGCGGGTTATAGAGCGTTTTCTATTGGGGCTCCAGTACTATGGAATGCCCTCCCGGTAACAGTTAGAGATGCTACCTCAGTAGAAGCATTTAAGTCCCATCTTAAAACTCATTTGTATACTCTAGCCTTTAAATAGACTCTCACTATTATGTTAGATCCACGATAGACTGGACTCTCACTATTATGTTAGATCCACTATGGACTGGACTCTCACTATTATGTTAGATCCACTATGGACTGGACTCTCACTATTATGTTAGATCCACTATGGACTGGACTCTCACTATTATGTTAGATCCACTATGGACTGGACTCTCACTATTATGTTAGATCCACTATGGACTGGACTCTCACTATTATGTTAGATCCACTATGGACTGGACTCTCACTATTATGTTAGATCCACTATGGACTGGACTCTCACACTATTATGTTAGATCCACTATGGACTGGACTCTCACAATATTATGTCAGACCCACTCGACATCCATTGCATCTGGTCTCACCCACATCTGCGGTCCTCTCCAAGGTTTCTCATAGTCATTCTCATTGACGTCCCACTGGGTTGTGAGTTTTTCCTTGCTCTTATGTAGCCCTTTGAGACACTTGTGATTTAGGGCTATATAAATAAACATTGATTGATTGATTTTCTATATTTTAGCATGTTTTTTTTTTTTGCTTCGACAATCAAATTTAATTGTAGTCGTATCAGTGGATGACTTATTTGGTTTACAATTGTGTGACCGTTGCAATGTTAAAAAGTGAAATATTGTACCCGTCACTCTGTGACATCTTTAACATCATGCCAATTTTTCCCTACAGTTTGTCACTGCAACCGACTATCTCCAAGTGCATTATGCATACCTGCCAACTTTTGAAATCAGAAAAACCTAGTAGCCAGGGTCCAGGGGCCGCAGGCCCCAGTAGGTCCAGGACAAAGTCCTGGTGGGGGGTTCAGGCTTCGCCCCCCGACGCAAAATGATTAGCATTCAGACAGGTTAAAATGTTGCTAAAAGCATCACTTTTCTATCAGTCACAGTGACTTTTCAAAACAAAAATATTACAGCAAAAATCATATGGGTTGATTGACATGTTTATTCTGTAAGCTAACTTCAATAGTTTGAAATTATTTTGACAGTTAATGCCAGTTATCCTGTCAACCTTTCACAAGACTTCAATTTGTTCATTGAAAGTATAAACACTTTTTACAGTAAACAAATGGTAAAACAGTACTAAACAATTCCATTAAAAAAAAAAATTGGTGTCATTATTAACTTTCTGTCCAAGCTTGTATAATCTACTGCCTTGTTCAATTGTAAAAAATATTCTGTGCCTAAAATTCACATTTCTATCACAATGATCATACTGTAAACATGGTAAGCTAACTTCATTAAAATTAATAGTCCTGTCAATAGCATGGAATTACAATTCAAATGTAGTTTTTTTGTCAGCCTTTCAAAAGAATTCAAAATATGATAAATGAATGAAAATGAATTGAAGCCATCAGACACTTGAAAAGTGGCACATCACATCTCTAATGTAATCATTTGAACTTTTCAACAGAAATAGCACTGCAAAAATATTAAGGACATACTTCTGTATTTTGGTAGTTATGCTGTCAACATTTAACAAGATTTCTTCAACTTGGACTTGAAAGCATAAATAGTATAAACACTTTTAACAGTACTAAACAATTCCAATAGATAACATTGGTGTCATTACCTTTTTGTTTGCTCAATTATTGCCTCCGTAAATAAAACTTCGGCATTTATCACATCCAAAGAATCTGTTTGGGTGACGAAAAACGTTGAAAGTTTTCCACTTGTATCGCTAGCAACGGCATTAGACTTGTGTTTTTTTGTCCCAACGTGGTCTTTTACATCGCTAATTCCTCCGTGTCCGATCGAAAAATCTTGTCTGCACAAGGTGCAATTCGCGTAGTTTTCACCCTTTTTGGAACGGATAATTATTCCCGGATAGGCTTTTGAATATTCTTCACGGAATGACTGCAGTTTTCTTTTCGGTTTAAGATTCGTTTGCGATTGTTCTCCGGCTGATTCCATGATCGTTCGCTCGTTTGGAAACAATGACAACTGGTGCCTCGTGCTTGGCAGCGGTGCTATAAATAGCCTCGCGCATGGCATTCGGAATGGCTCGATAGGAAGTTACGAGAAGCAGTGTCGATTGTCATTGTTGTTACGCGATTTCGTGAATAAAACTTTTTAAAAAATGTTTTTTTTTAATTAATGAAAAACCGTATTTTTTATCACTGCAACCGTAACCCGGAATAGGTTGATGAAAACCGTACTAATTACGGGAAAACCGGAGTAGTTGGCAGGTATGCATTATGTCCTATTGGGGACGATGAAAACACAAAGCGGCATCCACACACTTTCAGATTAATCTGCATCTTCAAAAACAGATTCATCCTCATTTGTGGCTGTAAATCATTTTTTATTTGACGCCTCATGTGATAAAGGGTACAGGATATTAAAACTTTATCAGATATTTGCTTTTAATCTAAAAAAAAAAAAAAAAAAAAATGTTAAGCAGCGTTGTTTATCAGATATGAGACAGCGTTTAAGACGAGGCTTAAACGATTATGAGTTTAAATTACACTTTAGATATATAATGTACATAAATCACTTTTTATCATGGGGTTTTTGCACCTTGTTTATGCTAAATTAACGAGGCATTTTTGACAAATGACAGTGTTTAGTTCCGGCAAGAAAAGGGTCACACTTAAAATCTGATCATTGAGTTCAGTTCAAAACTTGGGGGACAAACATTTTTGCAGGGAATTCCTAAAAACAGTCGAGTCCTCCTGTTGTACAGAGGAACTGGGACCACTGTGAACACATTGGCAGATCCCTTTAACCTTGCTCGTGTAGTGAGTCTTATTCTGCGTTGTGTAATTTTTCAAAATCAATCAATCAATCAATCAATGTTTATTTATATAGCCCTAAATCACAAGTGTCTCAAAGGGCTGCACAAGCCACAACGACATCCTCGGTACAAAGCCCACATAAGGGCAAGGAAAAACTCACCCCAGTGGGACGTCGATGTGAATGACTATGAGAAACCTTGGAGAGGACCGCATATGTGGGTAACCCCCCCCCTCTAGGGGAGACCGAAAGCAATGGATGTCGAGTGGGTCTGACATAATATTGTGAGAGTCCAGTCCATAGTGGATCCAACATAATAGTAAGAGTCCAGTCCATAGTGGGGCCAGCAGGACACCATCCCGAGCGGAGACGGGTCAGCAGCGCAGAGATGTTCCCAGTCGATGCACAGGCGAGCGGTCCACCCCGGGTCCCGACTCTGGACAGCCAGCACTTCATCCATGGCCACCGGACCTGTGCCCCCCCCCCCCTCCACCAGGAATAGGGGAGCAGAGGAGAAAAGAAAAGAAACGGCAGATCAACTGGTCTAACAGGGGGTCTATTTAAAGGCTAGAGTATACAAATGAGTTTTAAGATGGGACTTAAATGTTTCTACTGAGGTAGCATTACCGGGAGGGCATTCCATAGTACTGGAGCCCGAATAGAAAACGCTCTATAGCCCGCAGACTTGTTTTTAAAATAAAATAAAAGACACTTCACCATGCCTTCGGTTCAGTATTTATTGGAAACCTGTGTTGGAAACACGAAACACACACACACAGGTCTCTACTTTCTGGCGGAGTGATATCTGCTCCTTCTTATTCAAAAGTCCGAAGGAAGAGGAAGTAACAAACATTCATTCATATAAAAATAATAATAAATTACATTAACAAAAACGTTTTCTCACAAAATAATAATAATACACAAATCCACATACCTGTGTTGGAAACACGAAACACACACACACAGGTCTCTACTTTCTGGCGGAGTGATATCTGCTCCTTCTCATTCAAAAGTCCGAAGGGAGAGGAAGTAACAAACATTGATTCATATAAAAATAATAATAAATTAAATTACATTAACAAAAACATTTTCTCACAAAATAATAATAATGCACAAATCCACATACCTGTGTTGGAAACACGAAACACACACACACAGGTCTCAACTTTCTGGCGGAGTGATATCTGCTCCTTCTCATTCAAAAGTCCGAAGGGAGAGGAAGTAACAAACATTGATTCATATAAAAATAATAATAAATTAAATTACATTAACAAAAACGTTTTCTCACAAAATAATAATAATACACAAATCCACATACCTGTGTTGGAAACACGAAACACACACACACAGGTCTCTACTTTCTGGCGGAGTGATATCTGCTCCTGTGTGATGTAAATTACCATGCGTAAATTTTACCAAACAATTCACACAGTCGACGCTCTACGTCTAAATAAACGAAATTGTGCATAAAAATGACTCAAAACAACACATCACTTGTACCCACAACAATATTGGGTTAACTTTTTCAAGTATCTAGGAACGTTTAGGAATAATATTTACAATTACCTTCTCATTCAAAAGTCCGAAGGAAGAGGAAGTAAAGCAATCGTAAAAAAACAGCAAAGACACTCCCCGCACCGGACATCCGGTTCTTCAAAATAAAAGCGATACTTCAAAATAAAATATAACACCCTGTCTAGTGCATAATATAGCGCAACAACATCACACTATTACACTCGCAAGCATAAAACTCAGAGGTTCAAACTTGTGATTTACATAATTGAGGCGTTCCTCAAGGCACCCCTTTAAGTCTGGTTGTTTCTGTTATCTAAACAATGTAACTAAAGTGTTGCTGTGGCTTGTTTACTTTGGATGCAGTCAGTAGTCATTTGTTCAACGTCGTTAGTTATACTTGTGGTGTTCCTCAAGGATCCACTTTAGGTCTTCTTTTTTTCTAATCAACTGGTGGCCCGGGAGTTCTACTTCTGAGAGACACATACAAAACCCAAAACCGGTGAAGTTGGCACGTTGTGTAAATGCATACTTGCCAACCTTGAGACCTCCGATTTCGGGAGGTGGGGGGTGAGGGCGGGGGCGTGGTCGGGGGTGGGGCGTGGTTGGGGGCGTGGTTAAGATATAGATATATATATATATAAGAAATACTTGACTTTCAGTGAATTCTAGCTATATATATATATATATATATATATATATATATATATATATATATATATATATATATATATATATATATATATATATATATACATATATATATATATAAATAAAATAAATACTTGAATTTCAGTGTTCATTTACAAACTACAACTCACAAACACTTTAGAGTTAGGCTCCACCATCAGAATGTGTACTTAAACTTATAAAGATCACATGGATATTATTCAGTGAGTTGATTCACCAAAACTAACCTGTTATACAGGAGGAAATAGCACACAGGACGTTTCAATTGTTCACAGACTGGTCGCTCTCATCAGAATGACAAGACACTTCCGGTGTGCAGGCGAAAGTATTCAATTGGGAAGAAACGCCCTACTGCCCCCTACCGATAAATGTGTAATGACAGCTCCAAAAACGAATTCAAACCACAAAATAAAATAAATAAATCAACACAAAAATGTGACACATTATGGGTGGGTCACATATGCATGTACAGTAAATGGCAGTATTGTCCTGTTTAAAAGTGTCACAACATTGCTGTTTACGGCAGACGAACTGCTTTACGGTAGACACTGTTGTTGTGTGTTGTCAACACGTCACTCAGGTCCGCCTGCATTTCGGGAGTTTTTCGGGAGAAAATTTGACCCGGGAGGTTTTCGGGAGAGGCGCTGAATTTCGGGAGTCTCCCGGAAAATCCGGGAGGGTTGGCAAGTATGGTAAATGGTAAATAAAAACAGAATGCAAATCATTTTCAACCTATATTCAATTGAATAAACTACAAAGACAAGATACTTAACGTTTGAACTGGTAAACTTTGTTATTTTTTGCAAATATTAGCTCATTTGGAATTCGATGCCTGGAACATGTTTCAAAAAAGCTGGCACAAGTGGCAACAAGATTGAGAAAGTTGAGGAATGCTCATCAAACACTTATTTGGAACATCCCACAGGTGAACAGGCTAATTGGGAACAGGTGGGTGCCATGATTAGGTATTGTTGCGTCTGACCAGTCTTCCTCTCAGGGAATTAAAGTCACTGGTCAATTCCAAGTTCTTTCAGATGACATATATGCAGAGTAAGAAGGACCATCAAGACAGAATAGGAATATTATCAAATTTTACTAAAGCTTTAGGAGACCAGTCTTACAGTGCGCTAGTACCAGCATCTAGAAGAGGTCTGAAAGCCAAACGGAAAGAGACAATTTATTGAATACGAAAACAGCCCCCACCCTGTCCAGAAAGGAATTCAGCCTTTTTGTTCTAATACTGATAAGGTAAAAAGGGAGTATGCTATACTCCCACATTCCAACCCTTCAAGGTAAAGCACATAGTTTTCTTGTGGACATACGATACAAGCAAAAAGAGTACACATGGGAAAAGAATAAAGAACTCTTAAAAAGATTTGCATTCTCCACAGTATAAAAGCAGCTTCCATGAAATGCTCAGTCATTCACAAACAAGGACGGGGCAAGGGTCACCACTTTGTGAACAAATGCGTGAGCAAACTGTCCAAAAGTTTAAGAACGACATTTCTCAACCAGCCATTGCAAGGAATTTAGGGATTTCACCATCTACGGTCCGTAATATCATCAAAGGGTTCAGAGAATGTCTGAATGTGATGTCTGTTACTGCACAAGTACAACGAAACTATGTTTTCAGCGCAAACCCGTTCAAGATTAGACAAACAAACAGTGTACAGGGTTACAGAACAGGAACGCTGATGGGTCGCCAAAGGCGCCCCGTAAAAGATAAGAAATAGGTAAAACGCTGGGGAAGAAGATGAGTAAAAAATACAATCTAGACTGGGCTCTTAAGGGGGCCTAGTTGAGGAGGGAGGGAGGTCAAAAGCGTCCATCATTGAGGTGTCCTCGGGGGTGTTTGCAGAACAGCCTGTTCCTGTTTTCACAGCGTCAAGGCCATTCGAGGGAGTCAAATCGTAGATTAGGATGTCTGTTTTCCGCGAGCAGACAATACAATGACTTGTCTGTTCTATTTGTCCATGCTGGCTGCTCTCATATTCAATTGTTTCCTTTTCAGCAAGCTTCTCCATGATGTGATCCATCCAATTTTAAACTCCTTTTATTTGTTTTTAAATGTCTAAACAACCTCGCGCCAACCTATCTCTCCGACCTCCTTCAGCCTTACTGCCCCACCCGATCCTTAAGATCAGCCGATCAGCTGCTGTTGACGGTCCCTGACACAAGGCTGAAGCTTAGAGGTGACAGAGCTTTCGCCGTTGCTGCTCCCAAGCTCTGGAAGGACCTACACCTGAGTATTAGACAAGCCTCCTCTCTTCCTGTTTTTAAATCTCTCTTAAAAACATACTTTTATTCTATGGCTTTTAACACTGAGTGATATCCATCCTGCAATGGCGCCCCATAATACACCTGCTGTGAACCAGTTTTTATGTTTTTATGTTTTTATTTATTCTATTTTAATTATTTATTTTTTATCGTGTTCTGTTTGTGTTGTGTTGTGTTTGCTCGGTACTCGTTTTATCTTTTAACCTGTTCATTGTACAGCACTTTGGCTACCCCTGTGGTAAATTTTAAATGTGCTTTATAAATAAAGTTGATTTGATTTGATTTGATTTGCGATTCAGTTAAAAAATCGCCACAGTCTGTGATCCCAAAGCCCGGCCCAAACATTTCATTGCAACGAACAGCCGTTGGGCTCCTTGAGTGGCTGCCATCGTCTTACGAATTTGACGACACACCAGAGCAATGCCCAGCCCAATCAGCAGGTGCCCCGCGATCACGGTTCCAAATAGGAAAATGGAAAGGACTGAGAGGCACATGATTCTCCATTTGTCCCAGGAATCTCTCACGTAACCCGCAGCGATGGTTCCATCGGGTCAGCCAGGCTCCGTCGAACCTCTTTTCCTCGTCGAAAAGATTTTGTCAATTGCGTTGAGAGTCCAACTGATCATTTCCATGTCTGAAGTTTAGATTTGGAGGACAGCACAAAGAAAGAGGCTTCAAAAAAGTTCAGTGTTGGAATAATTGTTTGTAAGTTATCACAAAGGAAACGTTGTATTATGAATGCTGTCTTTCGAGGCCTAACAAAAGGAAGAAGGCTCGTAAATCTCCACTGTGATTTCAACACGGACAGATGGCAGGATCTGCTCAGTGTTAAACTCTCTCTCTCTGAAGTATTTCACAAACTCTCTTCCAACTGTTTGGTGACCGAGGTCAACGCTGTTTACGACCCGCTGCCCTCTTGAAGTCACTGTGGTCAGGAGACGGGAGGGGTTACCCATTGTCCTCCAACACCTACCCCAGCTGGATCCAGGAAGAGCCCAAGCCCGAGAAATCCCACTTCTTGGTCTTCAAAGCGACCGAAAACAATGACTGTTTTACATACTCCCCATTCCTGCTGTGACATGTGTTGGTGCGTGAACATTGAACATCTGAATTAAAAGAGGAGACGAAAACCTTCTTCGTCAGAGTGTGGTGCAGGACTGTACAGAGAGTGCAGTGGCCATGTCTCTCCTCAATATTGAGTCCAAATTGAATTCTGTCTCTGTTTGATTCCTTGCCTTTTGTCTTGTTTAATAGATGTCCTCAGTGTTTGAACGTGACATTCAGACAAGACAAAACAAAGAGAGCAATCTGGGAGAAGAAGGGAGTGGAAAAAAATGCGACCGCCCTCACCAGAGGCAAGACAGAAATATGTATACATACCGTATTTTCCGCACTATAAGGTGCACCTAAAAACCACAAATTTTCTCAAAAGCTGACAGTGCGCCTTATAACCCGGTGCGCTTTATATATGGATTAATATTAAGATTCATTTTCATAAAGTTTCGGTCTCGCAACTTCGGTAAACAGCCGCCATCTTTTTTCCCGGTAGAACAGGAAGCGCTTCTTCTTCTACGCAAGCAACCGCCAAGGTAAGCACCCGCCCCCATAGAACAGGAAGCGCTTCTTCTTCTACTGTAAGCAACCACCCGCCCGCGTAGAAGAAGAAAAAGCGCGCGGATATTACCGTACGTTTCATTTCCTTTGTGTGTTTACATCTGTAAAGACCACAAAATGGCTCCTACTAAGCGACAGGGATCCGGTTCATGAAAAGACGCAATCTCTCCATCCGCACACAGATTACTATTTCACAGCAACTGATATTCCTGTGAACCGCACTGTGGATACAACGGGAGCACGTACGGTGAATATTCGCACCACAGGGAATGAGAAGTCATCCTTCACTGTGGTTCTAGCTTGCCATGCTAATGGCCAGAAACTTCCACCCATGGTGATATTCAAAAGGAAGACCTTGCCAAAAGAGACCTTTCCAGCCGACGTCATCATAAAAGCTAACTCGAAGGGATGGATGAAGAAAAGATGAGCGAGTGGTTAAGGTAAGTTTAAGTTTACGCGAAGAGGCCGGGTGGCTTTTTTCACGCAGCTCCGTCCATGTTGATATACGACTCCATGCGCGCCCACATCACGCTGGTTTTAATATATTATTAAAGTTTGACTGACCTATCTGACTGTTTTTTTGACATTCCTTTAGCGCAGTTAGATGCGGCTTACAACACGGGCCGGCTTATAGGTGGACAAAGTTTTGAAATATGCCGTTCATTGAAGGCGCGGCTTATAACCCAGGGCGCCTTATGGTGCGGAAAACATATACATATATATATACATGTATGTATTATGTTTTAAACATAAAGCATATTTCTGTGTAAATACCTAATTTCACAACGTGTATATCTGCAGCTTATTTACGGAACAATATTTTTTGGTCTTCTAAAATTTAGTGGGTGCGGCTTATATCCCGGTTCGCTCTTATGGTACGGAAAACACGGTCATAGTCAGGTATACATTCATCGCAGTCGTGATGAGAAATTATGCAGCGCTTTATCTTATTAATAATAAAAGCCTTGGAAATTAATTGCTGTCTGTAGGCCTGGCGGCAATATTAAGTCCAACTGTAACAACGGCGTTTTGTTATTATTGCAGGGTGGACTTAATAGGACTGATGGAGAGTAAATGTGTTTTGTTTCTTTCAGACACACCAGGTCCACCACAGATGCTTTATAACTTTTGAATTTATTCATTGAGCTCCGCCGCCACATAAGTATGACTGAAGATGCTCAACACGGACCGCTCCCCCCCCCGGGAATTAATTAACCTATAATGCCGCCGGTAGCGTCCTGGAAAGGTCCCGTGGGAAATAATGCGACTGAGAGCGGCCGCTTTGCTTATTTGTGGAGTCAATAAGAAGGAGTGACCTGACAAGAATGTAAAATTTTTATTAGAGACGTTGTTTAACGAAGCACAACACTGACCGTTGCTCTTTCCCCTGAAGGTAATGTTGTGTGAAACACTGACTGCAGTGGATTCTTTTCAACCAATGTGATGGCTAACATCATTTCTAAATCCCTTAGTAATACAACGTAAAAATACCTTTTTAAGCAAAGTGTCTATTGTCATATTTTTATGTAGAATACTTGAACAATTAATTCAAACTACATTGAACACTGAAAAAAATTGCATTTATAACCTGAAATTAAACTTTAGAATGACATATGATCGTTTAAAATCAGAGGTGTCCAAACTTTTTTTTTTACCAAGGGTCGCATACTGAAAAGTACCTGCAGGGGCCATTATGACATATTTTGACATTTATAATTTTTCTCCAAAAAAAAAATAAAAAAATAATATATATATATATATATATATATATATATATATATATATATATATATATATATATATATATATATATATACATACATAATAAATATATATATATATGTGTATATATATATATATATATATATATATATATATATATATATATATATATATATATATATATAAAATTATATATACATACATATATATATATATATATATATATATATATATATATATATATATATATATATATATATATATATATATATATATATATGTATGTATATATAATTTCATTTCAGGTGACTACCTCTTGAAGCTCATTGAGAGAATGGCAAGAGTGTGCGAAAAACTAATCAGAGCAAAGGGTGGCTATTTTGAAGAAACTAGAATAGAAAACACGTTTTCAGTTATTTCATTTTTTTTTTTTGTTAAGTACATAAGTCAACTTAGACTTAGACTAAAACAAACTTTATTGATCCACAAGGGAAATTGTTCAAACAACACATGTGTTCATTCATAGTTGTGATGCCTTCAGTGACAATCTACAATGAAAATAAAGAAAACACATTGACTGAGAAAGTGTTAATTCAAACTACATTGAACACTGAAAAAAATTGCATTCATTACCTGAAATTAAACTTTAGAATGAAATATGATCGTTTAAAATCAGGGGTGTCCAAACTTTTTTTTTTCCAAGGGTCGCATACTGAAAAGTACCTGCAGGGGCCATTACGACATATTTTGACATTTATAATTGTTCTCGAAATAAAAAATAAATAAATAAAATAAAATAAAATATATATATATATATTTATTTTATATATATACTGTGCTAGCGACAGTGCTGCGACAGGTGCTAGCCGTGGTGCAGCGACAGGTGCTAGCAGTAGAGCAGCGACAGGTGCTAGCCGTGGAGCAGCTAGCCGTGGTGCTAGCTTTGGTGCAGGTGGAGGTGGCCTAGCTAGAGGTTTCGGCCTGGCAGGCCGAAAAACTGGTGGTGGCGGCCGTGCTGGAGGTTGTGGCTTGGCATGGTAATGCTGAGCCACCCCACCTGAACAATTTCCAGCCCTAGCCCCCCCCTCAAGGAGCGGATACCAGACGCGCTCCTCCCGGTCTGGAACCGTTTTTTTGGGTGGGTGGAGGGAGGTCAGGAGGGGGGCCCTTTAAATTGTCCAAATTGTCTTTCTGTTTTACCCACCTGGGTTTTATTGGGTGAAAAAAAAATTGTGGCTTGGGTGTGGCTTGAGTCCTGGGGGGCGGGGCATGGAATTTGGGTGGCTTGGATTGACTTGCTCTAATGTCCAAAAGCATGTTCTGATAATGTTGAATCATGCTCTTTGAGTTTTTTGTTGGAGGCGGGTGATCAAAAGTAAAAGAGTTGAAAAAAAAATCCTGTTCGGTGATGTCATCCTGGGGATGACATCACCGAACAGGCTGCGGCCCATTTCCGCCCGGAGGGGGAGGAGTTTGCGGGAGAGCCGCGTGCTGTCCGCTCACCTTCCATGATGTCCTCGGTCCGGAGCGGTGCTTCCGGGACTGCGGTGACGCAGCGCCGTCCTGGGACCAAATGGAGTCTCTGCACTCCACGGAGGAGTAGCGCAGCGTTTCCTCCTCCATGGCGCGGAGGACCTCCCACGCTGCCTCGTCCAAACTGTCCAACTCTCGTGCGGAAAAACTGTTATGCTGGCAACATAATGTCATGACTTGGTCCTTGGGTTTTGTTTTTCCGGAAGGCAACGGAAAGTTGGCTCGGGCGAGACGGGAATGTGAGTGCAAGCGTGGAACAGGTGAAACTAATGGGTAACCATGGAAACAAAACAAACTCAATTAAGGAAGTGAAACCAGGAACTAAGGAAGTCCAAAACTAACAGCATAACTAAACAAAACATGATCCGGACCACGAATCATGACAGAATTCCCTCCTCAAGGACAGATACCAGATGTCCATATAACAAAAAAAATGAACAAGAGTCATGGGAGGGCGGAAGGGGGACATGGCGGTGGGTCGCCAGACCAAGTGGACCCGAATCCACCGAGGCATAGTCATGTGGCGGTGGCGAGTGGAACGCCGCTGCAGCAGGCGTGGTGGGTCTTGGCGTGGTGGAGCTGGTGCTAACCTTGGTGCGGCGACAGGTACTAGTCTTGGTGCTGCGACAGGTGCTAGCCGTGGTGCAGCGACAGGTGCTAGCCGTGGAGCAGTTAGCCGTGGTGCTAGCTTTGGTGCAGGTGGAGGTGGCCTAGCTAGAGGTTTCGGCCTGGCAGGCCGAAAAACTGGTGGTGGCGGCCGTGCTGGAGGTTGTGGCTTGGCATGGTGATGCTGAGCCACCCCACCTGAACAATTTCCAGCCCTAGCCCCCGCCCCTCAAGGAGCGGATACCAGACACTAGAGATGCGCGGATAAGCAATTATTTCATCCGCAACCGCATCAGAAAGTCGTCAACCATCCGCCATCCACCCGATGTAACATTTGATCAGAACCGCATCCGCCCGCACCCGCCCGTTGTTATATATCTAATATAGACGATGCAAGGCATTAGTGAGGTTATAAAGCTTTTGCCTGTTAAAGAAAGGAGACTGATCCAATGCAGTGCAGACATTCGCGTGCCACGCTGTCACGGCCCAGACGCACACCAGTGCGCAATCATATGGGAGCCGCGCTGAGCGCACCTCCAAGCGCGTCTCGCTGCCGGCGACGGCCGCGTATGAGCCCGATGCTCCAGCGCCATCCATTTTCAGGGCTAGTTGATTCGGCAGGTGGGTTGTTACACACTCCTTAGCGGGTTCCGACTTCCATGGCCACCGTCCAGCTGCTGTCTATATCAACCAGGGTGAGCCCCACCCCTTTCGTGAGCGCACTGCGCGCGGAGTGACCCCTGTTACGCGCCCCCGGCAATGGGGGTGGCGGGCAGGTAAGCTGCGCGGGCGGAGCGCGCGGAGTGAGCCCTGTTACGAGCCCCCGGCCACGGGGGTGGCGGGCAGGTAAGCTGCTTACCTGCTGCGCGTGACGCCGGCCGCGGCGAAGGCGGACGAGGCGGGGTGTCGGTGCGGTGGGCGCGGTGGTGACCCTGGACGTGCGTCGGGCCACTCTCGCGGATCGCCTCAGCTACGGCTCCCGGTGGGGCCCTCTCGGGGGAAGGGGCCTCGGTCCCGGACCCCGGCGAGGCGTCCCTTCTCCGCTCCGTAAAAGTGTCCATCTCTTTTTTTTTTTTTTCTTCTGTTGTGGCATATGCTGCAGGTGCCTGCTCGTTTTTCGTATGTGGGTAACGACATTTAACTATGTATATATATTTCCGAAATGGTTTAACTGCCACCCGCCTGAATCTATTTAAAATAAAATAAAAATTTATTTCAACCACCCGACCCGACCCGACCCGCGGATAAAATCTTTTTTTTTTTTTATTTCATCCGCCCGATCCGCGGACTACGCGGATAATCCGCGGACTCCGCGGTTGTGCCCGCAAACCGCGCATCTCTACCAGACACGCTCCCCCCGGTCTGGAACCGTTTTTTTGGATGGGTGGAGGGAGGTCAGGAGGGGGGCAGAATCCTCCCCTTTAAATTGTCCAAATTGTCTTTCTGGAAACAAAACAAACTCAATTAAGGAAGTGAAACCAGGAACTAAGGAAGTCCAAAACTAACAGCATAACTAAACAAAACACATTGTTCATTACTTTTTTAGTTTATTGCCTTCATCAGGCCTACCTTTCCTTTTCTTTCACCGTTACACATCACCAGACGCGGCGCGGTTGATTCCTGGAGTTGATTTTGACACAAGGTCGACAACAGCGCCGCACACGAGCAAATGTTTCCAGAGGCGCCGCAGAGCAAATGTCAAATCTTAATCATGTGTTGGACTTGGACTTACAGGCGTCACAGTTCACCGCCGCAATCGTATTTGCTTCGTGTGGGAGAGGTCGATGAAACCCAACAAACCGACGGGTCAACTTTGCCCTCCCGCAAATCCATACACGGCGTATCATTTAATTAAAGCCCAAGCTTATACTCCATTTGGGGTTAGGAGCGTTTCATTCCTGAGCTTATTATTAATGGAGGGAGGCTTTTTGACACGCGGCGCCGACACCAACGTGAACCCTGAAATCGTCGGGAGAGGACGGCAATCAAAACAAAGATAGCGAGGCGGTAATTAACAGCGGATTACCTGGTGGAGTAACTTCAATAAGAATGTCAGACGCTTTCAAGTCTACGGCATTGTAAAGAGCTGGATGTGTGTTTTTTAGGAGTTTGCACTTGGTCTTCAGGTGCTATGTATCTGCCAAAAGTGATAATGTGCACAGGGAAATACCATAGAAATTAGAGTTGACACTCTCTAAAAAAGAGTCGAAGCAGCCATTTTTGACTTTATAGTCATTATTGTGTTTGGGCTCGTTTTGTTGGAAAACAGGTTCCTAAAGCTTCATAATTTCACAATCAATGTTGGAATTCATCTTTTCCCCTCAGTGAACCACAGCTCTCACGTGTCCCGGCAGCACTCGTGCAGCCCCAGACCATGACCACCACCCTTAACGATTCAGTTATCTGGCTACTCAATTGTGTTGTTTTTCATATTTAAAAAAAACAACATAAAATATAAAACCAAAGAAAACAACGGACAAGTGACGTGTGGCTTGAAACATTCAGGAAGAATCCACAGCGTTGTTGACACCGCCTCTTTTCCTTCGCTGCACGCCAAGGGGATTAGCCAAAAGGGTGAAGTGAATTTATCTTAAAAAATTTTGACACACCTGGCTTTTAAAGTTAAGGATATATATATATATATATATATATATATATATATATATATATATATATATATATATATATATATATATATATATATATATATATATATATATATATATACAAAGTTTTGTCTTTGAATATATAATATCTGTTTCTAGCATTTTTTTTAATTAAAAAAAATATCCAAATTGAGTCCCTGGTGAAAAAAAATATTAGAAGCTCTCAAAATAAAAATTAAAATATTTCTTAAAATATAAACAAAGTTTAGTTAGTTAAAAATAAAATAAGGAAAACTTTAATTTGAAAAATGACAACTAACCTAATAAACACTGTTTAATGTGTAACTGAACATGAATATTTTTGTACAGGCATATTTTTGACACACTAGTTTATGCAGTTAAACAATCATATTAAAATCATTATTTTTATTTTAAAAAACCATAAGTGAAAATGTAATAAAAAAAAGAGCAAAAAAAACAACGGTATGTAATGAGAAACAGCTGACATTTTTAAACTAATAATAATAATATAATTAGTCACCTATAACACAAAGTTTTGTCTTTAAATATATAATATCTGTTTTTTTTTAATTAAAAAAATATCCAAATCAAGCCCTTTGGGGGAAAAATGTTTAGACCCCTGATCTAAAATATTAGAAGCTCTACACATAAAAATAAAAAATATTCTTAAAATATAAACCAAGTTTAGTTAGTTAAATAAAAACAAAATAAGGAAAACTTTTATTTGAAAAATAACAACAACCCTATTGAACATACTGGCATCATTTTTTGACACACTAGTTCATGCAGTTAAACAATCATATTAATATCATTATTTTTATTCTAAAAAATACAAGTAAACATGTAAAAAGAAGAGCAAAAAAAACAATTATGAAATGAGCAACAGCTGATATTTTTAAACTAATTAATAATAATATAAATAGTCACCTATAACACAAAGTTTTGTCTTTAAATATATAATATCTGTTTCTAGCATTTTTTTTTTAAATAAACAAAATATCCAAATCAAGGAATGTGAGTGTGAATGTTGTCTGTCTATCTGTGTTGGCCCTGCGATGAGGTGGCGACTTGTCCAGGGTGTACCCCGCCTTCTGCCCGATTGTAGCTGAGTTGGCTCCAGCGCCCCCCGCGACCCCGAAGGGAATAAGCGGTAGAAAATGGATGGATGGAGTTGTGTCGTTTGAAACTGGGAGTGCGCCACAGGGCTAGTGACAGTGTGTCTGCGTGCCGGCAGGGTGGCTGCATAAGAGGACAGTTGTTTATGTACCGTACTGTACAGTGCTTTATATCTTGTTTTAAGTCCACAAACTGTGACGGAATAGGTGGTAAGTTCCCAAGGTGCAGATGACCGAAGAGGCAGCGTGCAGCTAAAGTGTATTTAATGTAAGCTCAAATAAACAAAATATGAGTGCTGCTAGGGAAGGAACCAAAACAAACAGAATGCAGGACGACAGCTAAACTTACAAAAAGAGTGGAGCAGACAACGAACAGACATCTGTCCATAAACGATCATCAAAGTCCCGACAACAAAGGTAGCACAAGGCTCAACTTAAACAGTCCTGATTGCCAACAGCAAACAGGTGTGTGGACAAACAACAGAAAACAACAGGAAAAACCACCAAAATAAAAGCACAGGGTAGGGACTAAAACACTAAACACAGGAGAACACTAACAAACTCAAAATAAGGCACGGCCTGGAAACAAACTTTTGCTAAAATATGAGCTTCTGTTGAGACCTCGACCCATTATCTATGTTTCTTATGGAGAAATTAGCCCTGTTTTTTTATGTTTTTTTGTTTTTTTTATCGTTATTTTTTTTTCTGCAGCTGTTACATACACTGTAATAGTGTTCATGGTAATTTGTTATTGTGGGGGGGCGTGGCCTGCGGACCTGCAGCGAAGCGGGGTGTGTCAGGATCGGCTTCGAGATTAGTGACAGGTGCGTAGATGACACAGCTGTGAGTGTTTGTCTGATCACCTGTCGCTCTGTTAAAGGCAGCAGTCGGGAAGGAGAGGAGGTTGTTGATGGTGGAGAACGAGCGAGAGAAACTTTAACATGGCTAAAAGCAAAATAAATCATTGTTCGTATACACACACACACACACACACATATATATATATATATATATACAAACCCCGTTTCCATATGAGTTGGGAAATTGTGTTAGATGTAAATACAAACGGAATACAATGATTTGCAAATCCTTTTCAACCCATATTCAGTTGAATATGCTACAAAGACAACATATTTGATGTTCAAACTCATAAACTTTATTATTTTTTTGCAGATAATCATTAACTTAGAATTTCATGGCTGCAACACGTGCCAAAGTAGTTGGGAAAGGGCATGTTCACCACTGTGTTAGATGGCCTTTCCTTTTAACAACACTCAGTAAAGGTTTGGGAACTGAGGAGACACATTTTTGAAGCTTCTCAGGTGGAATTCTTTCCCATTCTTGCTTGATGTACAGCTTAAGTTGTTCAACAGTCCGGGGGTCTCCCTTCTGCTATTTTAGGCTTCATAATGCGCCACACATTTTCAATGGGAGACAGGTCTGGACTACAGGCAGGCCTGTCTGGTACCCACACTCTTTTACTATGAAGCCACGTTGATGTAACACGTGGCTTGGCATTGTCTTGCTGAAATAAGCAGGGGCGTCCATGGATGGCAACATATGTTGCTCCAAAACCTGTATGTACCTTTCAGCATTAATGGCGCCTTCACAGATGTGTAAGTTACCCATGTCTTGGGCACTAATACACCCCCATACCATCACACATGCTGGCTTTTCAACTTTGCACCTATAACAATCCGGATGGTTCTTTTCCTCTTTGGTCCAGAGGACACAACGTCCACAGTTTCCCAAAACATTTTTAAATGTGGACTCGTCATACCACAGAACACTTTTCCACTTTGTATCAGTCCATCTTAGATGAGCTCTGGGCCAGCAAAGCCGACAGCGTTTCTGGGTGTTGTTGATAAACTGTTTTTGCCTTGCATAGGAGAGTTTTAACTTGCACTTACAGATGAAGCGACCAACTGTAGTTACTGACAGCGGGATTCTGATGTGTTCCTGAGCCCATGTGGTGATATCCTTTACACACTGATGTCGCTTGTTGATGCAGTACAGCCTGAGGGATGGAAGGTCACGGGCTTAGCTGCTTACGTGCAGTGATTTCTCCAGATTCTCTGAACCCTTTGATGATATTACGGACCGTAGATGGTGAAATCCCTAAATTCCTTGCAATAGCTGGTTGAGAAAGGTTTTTCTTAAACTGTTCAACAATTTGCTCACGCATTTGTTGACAAAGTGGTGACCCTCGCCCCATCCTTGTTTGTGAATGACTGAGCATTTCATGGAATCTACTTTTATACCCAATCATGGCACCCACCTGTTCCCAATTAGCCTGTTCACCTGTGGGATGTTCCAAATAAGTGTTTGATGAGCATTCCTCAACTTTATCAGTATTTACTGCCACCTTTCCCAACTTCTTTGTCACGTGTTGCTGGCATCAAATTCTAAAGTTAATGATTATTTGCAAAAAAAAAAATGTTTTATCAGTTTGAACATCAAATATGTTGTCTTTGTAGCATATTCAACTGAATATGGGTTGGAAATTATTTGCAAATCATTGTATTCCGTTTATATTTACATCTAACACAATTTCCCAACTCATATGGAAACGGGGTTTGCACATATATATATATATACATATATATATATATATATATATATATATATATATATATATATATATATATATATATATATATATATATATATTGATGAAAGCGGATACAATTTCACCCTCACCTATGAACCCACGCCAGGAAACCAGCCAAAAAAGAACAGAAAACGAAACGACATCATCTGGTACAACCCCCCATACAGCAAAAACGTCTCAACTAACATTGGACACAAATTCCTCAATCTGATTGACAAACACTTTCCCAAAGACAACACCCTAAGAAAAGTATTCAACAAGAACAACATTAAATTGAGCTACAGCTGCATGAACAATATACGACAAATCATCTCAAACCACAACAAAACAATTGCAAATGAGCCGTCGGCCCCCAGACAGAGTGACTCCAAAACCAACAAAGGCTGTAACTGTCGAAAGAAACCTGATTGCCCTCTCAACGGGGGGTGCTTACAAACATCAGTTGTCTACCAATCTAAGGTAACACGCAAGGACATTAACACATCCGACACATATGTAGGATTAACCGAGGGAGAATTCAAAACCAGATGGAACAATCACAAGGCTTCTTTCAGGAACAAAAACCTGCGAAATACCACAGAACTCAGCAAACACATTTGGGACCTCAAAGACAATAATGTTGAATATTCAATAACATGGCAAATTCTTGCATCCAGCACACCTTACAATAGTGGTAATAAAAGATGCAACCTATGCTTGAAAGAGAAACTGTTTATTATTTACCGTCCAGACCTGTCATCCCTCAACAAGCGCAGCGAAATTGTAACAGCATGCCGCCACAGACGGAAACACCTCCTAGGTAACACATGAGCCAATCACCACGCCCCTACGCCAGCCTGTACCCACCCACTCTGTGCCCTATATAAACCATGGTATGTGAATGCTCCCATTAAAATCTCCTGATGATTGAGGGAACCCCCCCTCATGAAACAGGCCTGTAGAGATGAAATAGTCTTGTGATTTTTTTCCCCACACATACATATATATATATATATATATATATATATATATATATATATATATATATATATATATATATATATATATAATTTTTTTTTTTCTCTGTGGTCTCCCTGAGGGGCTGATTGAAATGACGTCTACCATGTTTAAATCCCCAGCATCTAATCCCCGTAATTCCTCCATATTGTATTGTCATTAACCACTGGCTCGCTGGTTAGTACAAATCCTTTCACCTTCCACTTGGCGGCCCCTGTGGATAATTGCTGCATCCACTGGTCGGAAGCTTCCCCATGGGGACTGCTGGGCAAAAAGCGGCGGACTTGTGCTTGACAGTTTAATATGTGTACAGGAGCCTCTTCTCGGTCTTGTACGTGTCGGCTATCTCTGACAGGACAGACAGTGGCTAATTAGACCTTTGCAACCTCCTGCTGGTAAAACACTTTCATGTGTGCTATTTTTTTTTTTTTCTTTAGATGGAGCTTTTATCTTTAAAGCAGCATGGTTGAAGAAAATGGATCTTACAGAACTTACTGTGTAGCAGCGTTGTTCAAACTTTTTCCATCCAGGCCCGCAAACTGTAAAATAAAGGGCTGCCACTTTTATACGTTTTGTACAATAAAGATGCAAAAACCAACCCAATGTACAAAACCCAAAAGCAGTGAAGTTGTCACGTTGTGTAAATGGTAAATAAAAACAGAATACAATGATTTGCAAATCCTTTTCAACTTATATTCAATTGAATAGACTGCAAAGACAAGATATTTAATGTTCGAACTGAGAAACATATTTGTTTTTGCAAATAATCATTAACTTAGAATTTAATGGCAGCAACACATTGCAAAAAAGTTGTCACGGGCATTTTCACCACTGTGTTACATGGCCTTTCCTTTTAACAATACTCAGTAAAGCTTGGGAACTGAGGAGACACATTTTTGAAGCTTTTCAGGTGGAATTCTTTCCCATTCTTGCTTGAGTTGTTCAACAGTCCGGGGTCTCCGTTGTGGTATTTTGCGCTTCATAATAGAATAGAATAGAATAGAAAGTACTTTATTGATCCCTAGGGGAAGTTCAGCACCTTCATTCAGCTCACAATAGACAATAAACACTTAGGTATTTTTTACATGTGAATAATATAAATACAGTCTATTATACAGCATTATTCACGTGTGAATAATATAAATACAGTCTATTATACAGCATTATTCACGTGTGAATAATATAAACAGTCTAATATACAGCATTATTCACATGTGAATAACATAAATACAGTCTATTATACAGCATTATTCACATGTGAATAACATATATACAGTCTATTATACAGCATTATTCACATGTGAATAACATAAATACAGTCTATTATACAGCATTATTTACATGTGAATAATATAAATAGTCTAATATACAGCATTATTCACATGTGAATAACATAAATACAGTCTATTATACAGCATTATTCACATGTGAATAACATAAATACAGTCTAGTATACAGCATTATTTACATGTGAATAACATAAATACAGTCTATTATACAGCATTATTCACATATGAATGACATAAATACAGTCTATTATATAGCATTGTTCACATGCGAATAACATAAATACAGTCTATTATACAGCATTATTCACATGTGAATAACATAAATACAGTCTATTGTACAGCATTATTCACATGTGAATAACATAAATACAGTCTATTATACAGCATTATTCACCTGTGAATAACATACATACAGTCTATTATACAGCATTATTCACATGTGAATAACATAAATACAGTCTATTGTGCAGCATTATTCACATGTGAATGACATAAATACAGTCTTTTATACAGCATTAGTCACATGTGAATAACATAAATACAGTCTATTATACAACATTATTCACATGTGAATAATATAAATACGGTCTATTGTACAGCATTATTCACATGTGAATGACATAAATACAGTCTATTATACAGCATTATTCACATGTGAATAATATAAATACAGTCTATTATACAGCATTATTCACATGTGAATAATATAAATACATTCTATTATACAGTATTATTCACATGTGAATAGCATAAATACAGTCTATTATATAGCATTATTCACATATGAATAACATAAATACAGTCTATTATACAGTATTATTCACATGTGAATAATATAAATACAGTCTATTATACAGCATTATTCACATGTGAATAATATAAATACAGTCTATTATACAGCATTATTTACATGTGAATAACATAAATACAGTCTATTATACAGCATTATTCACATGTGAATAACATAAATACAGTCTATTATACAGCATTATTCACATGTGAATAATATAAATACAGTCTATTATACAGCATTATTCACATGTAAAAAATATAAATACAGTCTATTATACAGCATTATTCACATGTGAATAATATAAATACAGTCTATTATACAGCATTATTCACATGTGAATAACATAAATACAGTCTATTATACAGCATTATTCACATGTGAATAATATGAATACAGTCTATTATACAGCATAATTCACATGTGAATAATATAAATACAGTCTATTATACAGCATTATTGACATGTGAATAATATAAATACAGTCTATTATACAGCATTATTCACATGTGAATAACATAAATACAGTCTATTATACAGCATTATTTACATGTGAATAACATAAATACAGTCTATTATACAGCATTATTCACATGTGAATAACATAAATACAGTCTATTATACAGCATTATTCACATGTGAATAATATAAATACAGTCTTTTATACAGCATTATTCACATGTAAAACATATAAATACAGTCTATTATACAGCATTATTCACATGTGAATAATATAAATACAGTCTATTATACAGCATAATTCACATGCTGTATGCTGTATGCTTCACAAAGAAATTGTTTGAATAATTTACTTGCAAATATATATTTTTAATTGAAGAACATCGTTTTTATACTTGCAAATCGTTTTCTTACTTGCAGAAAATTGTTTAAAAATTTTCGAAAAAATGTTTTATTTGCAGAAAATAGTTTTTATACTTGCAAATCATTTTTTATTTAAAAAAAAATAGTTTTATACTTGCGAATTGTTTTTTTTTACTTGCAGAAAATTGTTTTTATATTTGCAAATGTTTTTCATTGAAGTTGATTTTTTCATACTTGCGAAGCATTTTTCTACTTGCAGAAAATTGTTTTTTTTTAACTTACGAATCGTTTTTTTCATTGCAGAAAATTGTTTTTAACTTGCGAATTGTTTCTTTTCTTGTTGTTTCTTGAAGTTTTTATAAAATGTTTTTGTTACTTGTGAATGTTTTTTTTAATTGAAAAAAATGTTCAATTATTTTACTACTGAATTGTTTTATTTTTATTGTTGAGAATTATTTTTATACTGGAATTGTGTTGTTTTACTTGCAGAATATTGTTTTATAGTGTTTGCAAATTATTTTTTTAATTGTATTTTTATGCATATAAATAGTTTTCTACTTGCAGAAAATGTTTTAATAATTTACTCGCAAATCTTTTTTTAATTGAAGAAAAATGTTTTTCTACTTGCGAACAATTTTTTTACTTGCAGAAAATTGTTTCAAAATTTTCGAAAAAATGTTTTACTTGCAGAAAATTGTTTTTCTACTTGCAAATAATGTTTTATTTAAAGAAAATCATTTTATACTTGCCAATTGTTGTTGTTTTTTACTTGCAGAAATTTGTTTTTATACTTACAGAAATTTATTTTTATACTTGCAAATATTTTGTTTCATTTAAGACGATTGTTTAATACGTGCAAAGCGTTTTTTTCTACTTGCAGAAAATGTTTTAATAATTTACTTGCAAATATTTTTTTAATTGAAGAAAATCATTTTTATACTTGCGAAACGATTTTTTACTTGCAGAAAGTTGTGTAAAAAATTTTGAAAAAATGTTTTACTTGCAGAAAATTGTTTTTTTACTTGCAAATAATCTTTTATTTAAAGAAAATCATTTTTATACTTGCCAATTGTTGTTGTTTTTTTTCACTTGCAGAAATGTGTTTTTATACTTGCAGAAATGTGTTTTTATACTTGCAAATATTTTTTTTCATTTAAGACAATTTTTTTCATACTTGCAAAGCGTTTTTTCTACTTGCAGAAAATGTTTTAATAATTTACTTGCAAATATTGTTTTAATTGAAGAAAATATTTTTTATACTTGTGAATCGATTTTTTACTTGCAGAAAGTTGTTTAAAAATTTTTGAAAAAATGTTTTACTTGCAGAAAATTGGTTTTATACTTGCAAATCAGTTTTTATTTAAAGAAAATTGTTTTTATACTTGCAAATTGTTTTTTTTCTTACTTGCAGAATAATTTTTTTTCCCACAAATATTTTTTTCATTTAAGACAATTTTTTTCTAGTTGCAGAAAATGTTTTAATAATTTACTTGCAAATCTTTTTTTAATTGAAGAAAACAATTTGTATACTTGCAGAAAATTGTTTCAAAATGTTCTAAAACATGTTTTACTTGCAGAAAATAGTTTTTATACTTGCAAATATTTTTTAATTTAAGATGATTTTTTCATACTTGCGAAGCATTTTTTCTACTTGCTGAAAATTGTTTTTGTTGATTTTTTTTAATTGTTTTTTCATTGCAGAAAATTATTTTATACTTGCGAATTGATTGTCTTCTTGTAGAATAAAAAAAAAAAGTTCTTACTTGTAAATCGTTTTTTTAATTGAAAAAAAGGGGGGGATTTTATTTTACTACCAAATTGTTTTTGTTTTGTAGAGAATTATTTTGTATACTGGAATTGTTGTTTTACGTGCAGAAAATTGTTTTTGTTGAACTTACAAATCGTTTTTTAAATTGTAGAAAATTATTTTTGTACTTGCGAATTGTTTCTTTTCTTGCAGAATTTTTTATAAAACATTTTTATTTTAAAAAAAAAAGAAAAAAAGGGGTTTTATTTTACTAAAGAATGTGTTTTTTTTAATTGTAGATAATTATTTTGTACACTGGAATTGTTGTTTTACTTGCAGAAAATAGTTTTTGGTTACTTTCAAATTGTAGCGTGAACGTCTACAGGCCGACGCAAGGCACCGGTCAGTTATTTTGTTTACCGTATTTAAAACTGGAGGGACAGGTCCGGCAGTCGCTCTACTTCAGGATCACTTACTAGACTTGAAAGGGACCATTTTGTGTTTGTAAACAGATTCAAGCAAGCTGCAGCCTTCACGAGGGAACAAAAGACTTCTCGTTGGAGTATTTCACTGATCTTTAGATGCAGCCAGAAGTGTGCAGCAGATAATCAGCAGTGGAAAGACTGCAAGGAATTATTATTTTTTGATTATTATTATGTTATAAATGTTGTAAAGACGTATCGAGTGAAAGTATTGCAGTTTTTTTCACCCGCAATAAACCCTCAAATGGACTCCAATTCAACCTCCAATTCAACCAGGCTAGCATTGGCAGGTAGCTTAAACTGAGAAAATGTCTGCTCTGACGAGCTTGGTATGATTTAATTTGCAGGCACAGCAGGCAATGTGCACTGCTGGGAACAATAATTGCTTTCCCGACATTTTATGTCTGAAAACTCAGTGGTGTGGTCCATTGTACAGTTCTATTACTAGCATGCTTGGCACATATTACCCCAGGCAAAACATTAGCATACATAACATTTATGCTTATGTTTCACGCACAACATAAAAGCCCCTCTGATAGTTGGTACAAAGGTAAATGTTCGGTTTGTGTTCAGTCGACACCTATAAAAGTCTATCAACATGCTATCTACAGATGCCAGCAAGCTAGCTATTGTACAAACGTTTGTACATTGGCAGTGCCGATCTGGGCAGTTTGTACATACTTCATTTATTCACATTTAGTATCATATACTGTATTTATGAATGTTAAGTCTTAAGTTAACTGACTCATCTGTCAAATGGCCTAATATGGTATCTAGCTGTCTGTCTCGCTACCTTAGCTACCTATTTGATCTAGATATCTTAGTTAGCTATCTTAGCTACATATCTGATCTACATATCTTAATTAGCTATCTTAGCTACCTATTTTATCTAGATGTCTTAGTTAGCTACCATAGCTACCTATCTGATCTAGATATCTTAGTTAGCTACCTTAGCTACCTACCTGATCTAGATATCTTAGTTAGCTATCTTAGCTACCTATGTGATCTAGATATCTCAGTTAGCTATCTTAGCTACATATCTGATCTACATATCTTAATTAGCTATCTTAGCTACCTATTTTATCTAGATGTCTTAGTTAGCTACCATAGCTACCTATCTGATCTAGATATCTTAGTTAGCTACCTTAGCTACCTATCGTATCTAGATATCTTAGTTAGCTATCTTAGCTACCTATGTGATCTAGATATATTAGTTAGCTATCTTAGCTACAGATATCTTAGTTAGCTATCTTAGCTACCTATCTTATCTAGATATCTTAGTTAGATATCTTAGCTACCTATCTGATCTAGATATCTTAGTTAGTTACCTTAGCTACCTATGTGATCTAGATATCTTAGTTAGCCTTCTTAGCTACCTATGTGATCTAAATATCTTAGTTAGCTATCTTAGCTACCTATCGTATCTAGATATCTTAGTTAGCTATCTTAGCTACCTGTAACGACGTGGTCGCATGGTGATGCGGGTGTGGTTCTCCCAAGGATGCAGACGGCTTCGGACACAGCTTGCAGGTAGGAATATGATTTATTTAACATATAAATCATACGATGAATAAACAAAAGACATACACGTAGCACAAAAGGCAAAACAAAAGGGCTAGCGTGGGAGCTAGTAAACCAAAATAGCCTAGCGTGAAAACTAGCAGCTAAGGAACATGAAATAAACGTCGTCATCAGTTGTGTGGGAACAAACTACGAAGCCAGACAGAGTGAGGCCAGAGCAAAGACTAAATAGCCCTCTGATTAGCGCCCGGGCAACAGGTGCGCGTCCCGAACACTAACCAGAGGCAGGTGCGTACAATCTGCCGTCATGGCAACAGAAACAAACTAAACTCAAGGTGCTGAAAACACGTGACACAAACATAAACAAACTCTGATCCGGGCAGCGGATCGTAACAGTACCCCCCCCCTTAAAGGACAGATTCCAGATGTCCCTTGACACGAAATAAAACTAGAACCCAAAAAACAAGAAACAGTTCAAGAGTCCAGGGAGGGTGGAGGGAGGATTTGGTGGTGGGTCGCCAGGCCACGTGTCCCCGAATCCACCGGGGAAGAGTCAGGTGGCGGCGGCGAGTGGAACGCCGCTGCCGCAGGCGAGGCGGGCGACCACGGAAAGGCCACATTCGTGGCTGCCGAGAAGGTGGGCGTGAGTGGCGCCAGAAGTTCAGCAGCCGGAGAGTTCTACGACTACGTCTCGGGTGTCGCTGCTGTTTGCGCCACTGGCGTCCATAAACAAACCTCCGAGAGCGCCGCTTGCGCAGCCAGACCACTCGAGGTCGCTGAGACGAAGACAAGGAGAGAGCCGACGTCGCCGTGGAAACAGGAGGAGCCGACGTCGCCGTGGAGGCAGGAGGAGCCGACGTCGCTGTGGAGGCAGGAGGAGCCGACGTCGCCGTGGAGGCAGGAGGAGCCGACGTCGCCGTGGAGGCAGGAGGAGCCGACGTCGCCGTGGAGGCAGGAGGAGCCGACGTCGCCGTGGAGGCAGGTGCAGGTTCTGGTACCAGCCGTGGAGCAGGTGCAGGTTCTGGTACCAGCCGTGGAGCCGGCGCTGGTGTGGGTACCAGCCGTGGAGCCGGCGCTGGTGTGGGTACCAGCCGTGGAGCCGGCGCTGGTGTGGGTACCAGCCGTGGAGCCGGCGCTGGTGTGGGTACCAGCCGTGGAGCCGGCGCTGGTGTGGGTACCAGCCGTGGAGCCGGCGCTGGTGTGGGAACCAGCCGTGGAGCCGGCGCTGGTGTGGGAACCAGCCTTGGAGCCGGCGCTGGTGTGGGAACCAGCCTTGGAGCCGGCGCTGGTGTGGGAACCAGCCTTGGAGCCGGGACAGGGGTTGGTCTTGGAGTCGGTGCTGGTGTGAGAACCAGCCTTGGAGCCGGCGCTGGTGTGGGAACCAGCCTTGGAGCCGGCGCTGGTGTGGGAACCAGCCTTGGAGCCGGCGCTGGTGTGGGAACCAGCCTTGGAGCCGGCGCTGGTGTGGGAACCAGCCTTGGAGCCGGCGCTGGTGTGGGAACCAGCCGAGGAACTTGGCATGGTGGAGGTACTGGAGACGAAGCTTGGTGTGTCAGCCGAGGTGCAGGAACAGGTGCTAGCCGAGGTGCAGCTGGAGGTGGCCTAGCTGGCGGTTGTGGCTTAGCAGGACGAAGGACTGGTGGCGGTGGCCGTGCAGGAGGTTGCGGTTTAGCACGCCGGAAGACTGGTGGCGGTGGCCTTGCAGGAGGTTGCGGTTTAGCACGCCGAAAGACTGGTGGCGGTGGCCGTGCAGGGGGTTGCGGCTTAGCACGCTGAAAAACTGGTGGCGGTGGCCGTGCAGGAGGTTGCGGCTTAGCACGCCGAAAAACTGGTGGCGGTGGCCGTGCAGGAGGTTGCGGCTTAGCACGCCGAAGTTGTGCCACCGCACTAGCACAGTTCCCAGTACTAGCCCCCCCCTCAAGACGCGGATACCAGACGCGCTCTTTGCGGTTTGGAACTGTCTTCAAGGGTGGGTGGGGGGAGGTATGGAGGGGGGTATACTCTTCTTCAAATTGTCCAAATTGACTATTATCATCCCCCACTTGAGATTGGGTGGGAGCACAGGGGGAAAAAATATGTGCAGTGGGCGGAGCAATAGTCACTGGGGGCGGAACCAAAGTCACTGGAGGTGGAGTCTGAAAATCAGAATGTGACTGACTAGACTTACACTTAATAAAAATGTCCTGATAATGTCTTATCTTAGAATGAAAATCATTTGGTATTGGCTGACAGAAAGAAGCAGATGGAAAAAAAAAATCTTGCTCAATGACGTCATCGGGAGTGGGCGGAGTTACCTCTTCGGGGGGCGCCAATGAAATGACGTCATTGTTGATGCTGTCCATGTGACTGACAGCCCAATCGGAGAAATGTTTGGCAAAGTGGTCGATTGGGTTGCCAAACATCTGAGGAGGGGAAGTTTGAGCTGCATGTAGCTTGCTTCGGTCCGGGAGAGGAGTTTGCAGGAGCGGCGCGTCTTGACAGCGAGGGGAAGACCTTCTGGCCGGCTTCCGTCTTCGCTGACGCGTCCCGTACTGCGGGGGTGTGGCGATGTCCTCGGGCCAAACGGAGTGGATTGGGACCAGCTTTCCGTTGGGACCCCATATCAGGTCCTGGCGCTCCGAGGGGGAATAGCGAAGAGTTTCCGCTTCCATTGCTCGCAACACCTCCCACGTACCTTCGTCAAACTCCTCAATGGCGGCCGCGGGAGAATTATTTGCTGGCTTCGTACTGTAACGACGTGGTCGCATGGTGATGCGGGTGTGGTTCTCCCAAGGATGCAGACGGCTTCGGACACAGCTTGCAGGTAGGAATATGATTTATTTAACATATAAATCATACGATGAATAAACAAAAGACATACACGTAGCACAAAAGGCAAAACAAAAGGGCTAGCGTGGGAGCTAGTAAACCAAAATAGCCTAGCGTGAAAACTAGCAGCTAAGGAACATGAAATAAACGTCGTCATCAGTTGTGTGGGAACAAACTACGAAGCCAGACAGAGTGAGGCCAGAGCAAAGACTAAATAGCCCTCTGATTAGCGCCCGGGCAACAGGTGCGCGTCCCGAACACTAACCAGAGGCAGGTGCGTACAATCTGCCGTCATGGCAACAGAAACAAACTAAACTCAAGGTGCTGAAAACACGTGACACAAACATAAACAAACTCTGATCCGGGCAGCGGATCGTAACACTACCTATGTGATCTAGATATATTAGTTAGCTATCTTAGCTACAGATATCTTAGTTAGCTATCTTAGCTACCTATCTTATCTAGATATCTTAGTTAGATATCTTAGCTACCTATGTGATCTGGATATCTTAATTAGCTATCTTAGCTACCTATCTGATCTAGATATCTTAGTTAGCTACCTTAGCTACCTACCTGATCTAGATATCTTTGTTAGCTATCCTAGCTACCTATGTGATCTAGATATCTTAGTTAGCTATCATAGCTACCTATGTGATCTAGATATATTAGTTAGCTATCTTAGCTACAAATATCTTAGTTAGCTCTCTTAGCTACCTATCTTATCTAGATATCTTACTTAGCTATCTTAGCTAACTATGTGATCTGGATATCTTAGTTAGCTATCTTAGCTACCTATCTGATCTAGATATCTTAGTTAGCTATCTTAGCTACCTATCGTATCTAGATATCTTAGTTAGCTATCTTAGCTACCTATGTGATCTAGATATATTAGTTAGCTATCTTAGCTACAGATATCTTAGTTAGCTATCTTAGCTACCTATCTTATCTAGATATCTTAGTTAGATATCTTAGCTACCTATGTGATCTGGATATCTTAATTACCTATCTTAGCTACCTATCTGATCTAGATATCTTAGTTAGCTACCTTAGCTACCTATCTTATCTAGATATCTTACTTAGCTATCTTAGCTAACTATGTGATCTGGATATCTTAGTTAGCTATCTTAGCTACCTATCTGATCTAGATATCTTAGTTAGCTATCTTAGCTACCTATCGTATCTAGATATCTTAGTTAGCTATCTTAGCTACCTATGTGATCTAGATATATTAGTTAGCTATCTTAGCTACAGATATCTTAGTTAGCTATCTTAGCTACCTATCTTATCTAGATATCTTAGTTAGATATCTTAGCTACCTATGTGATCTGGATATCTTAATTACCTATCTTAGCTACCTATCTGATCTAGATATCTTAGTTAGCTACCTTAGCTACCTATGTGATCTAGATATCTTAGTTAGCTATCATAGCTACCTATGTGATCTAGATATATTAGTTAGCTATCTTAGCTACCTATCTTATCTAGATATCTTAGTTAGCTATCTTAGCTACCTATGTGATCTAGATATCTTAATTAGCTATCTTAGCTACCTGTTTTATCTAGATGTCTTAGTTAGCTACCATAGCTACTTATCTGATCTAGATATCTTAGTTAGCTATCTTAGCTACCTATCTTAGTTAGCTATCTTAGCTACCTATCTTATCTAGATATCTTATTTAGCTACCTTTGCTACCTATCTGATCTTTATATCTAGATTATTATAAATAATGTAAATAATTCAATGTATATACTCTGATGATTAACTTGTGTGATGACTGTATTTTGCTGATAGTATATATTTGTACCATGAATTGATTAACGTGGACCCCGACTTAAACAAGTTGAATAACTTATTGTGGTGTTACCATTTAGTGGTCAATTGTACGAAATATGTACTGTACTGTGCAATCTACTAATACAAGTTTCAATCAATCAATCAACAATCAAAAAAGCTATCTTAGCTACCTATCTTATCTACATATCTTAGTTAGCTATCTTAGCTAATTATGTGATCTAGATATCTTAGTTAGCTACCTTAGCTACCTATCTGATTTAGATATCTCAGTTAGCTTTCTTAGCTACCTATCTCATCTAGATATCTTAATTAGCTATCTTAGCTACCGATCTTAGCAAGCTATCTTGTCTGCTTACTGTATCTTAGCAACCTATCTTTGCTCGCAAGCTCATTTACCTATCTTAGCTAGATATCCAATCTAGCTATTTTAGCTACTTAGCAAATCTAGATACCTTAGCTCCTTATTTGGCTTCTTTTCCATGTTTTTAAATGTTTTTATTTATTTGTATTTGTATTTATTTGTATTTTATTGTATTGTATTTTTATTATTTGTTTTTTGTTTTTTTAAATGTATTTGTAATTTATTGTATTTATTTTATTATTTTTAAATATATATAGATAGATAGATAGTAGAGATGCGCGGTTTGCGGACACAACCGCGGAGTCCGCGGATAAACCGCGGGTCGGGCGGGTAAAAATAGATTTTAAATAGATGCGGGCGGTTGGCGGTTGAACCAATTCGGAAATATATACACATAGTTAAATGTTGTTACCCACATACGAAAAACGAGCAGCACTCTTTGAAACAGTCAATTATTCATCAGGCACCGCGTCCCAGCAACAAGTGGCGCAAGTGAGCGCTCCTTCAGCGCAGCAGGGCGCATTTTAGAGGCCAGGCGCTCTCGCATGAATCCTGGCACTGTAGATGCCATTTTATTCCTGCATAGTGCTAACAAAAAATAAAGTAAGTAGACATACGGTTGGATATGTTAAACAAATTAGTCTATGTTACCTATAGGCTATACCAAATAAGCCCATGTCTAACCTATATTGAGTTCGGTCAGCTAAATAATTTTGATGGTTACGTGTTGTTTGGGCGCACTACAATGCAAAGGAATTAAGGCAATTGCGTTGTTTATTGAGTTTTTTTCTATTGGAGATATACTACTATGTGTGAATAATTATTTGGCCTCGCTTTCAAGTGAAGCGCATCTCCGATTGGCGACAATGTAAGTCTATTTAGCCTGCTTTGTTTGTCGCGATCGTCTATTTTCATTATAATTCAAGTTTGATGATAAAGTGCAGTCTGATGGGTTTGATTTCCCCCCTTCAGCTATTTGCCTTGGCCAATAAGTTGCAGGTCATTTATTATTATTATTTATTTAATTTATTTTTGTTTAAATAGAGATGACATACATATGTTATTGTATAATTTAAGTTTGTGCGCGTGATTGACAGCCTAAGGCTTATGAGGCACATTTTTTATTTATTTTTTATTTCAACTTAAAAACGTATGAGCCTATGCCTAGAACATAGGCTATGTGTTTATCTTTATGTTCCTGCCTGTCGTTGACAATGGAGATCTGGATGTCTGATATTTTGTCATGGCTGCAGATCAATCAATAAAAGTTCATCTTTGTCGCAAAATTGTTCACTGTTTCACTGTGCACCCCGCCCTCGTCCCTATTTGAGCATTATAACGTTAACAAGTTAATATTCATTGAAATAGATTCAGAACATTTTTTTTACCTAACGAAAATATAGGCCTAGTCTTTCTAAAACATTTTTTTAACTTCTTAAAAGCCTCGTTCTGCTTGCTGCAACTGCGCACACAAAGTGTGAGGAACGCACTCCTGATCTGAGGGCATTGGCAACAATAGTCAACACTTTCTTAATGGAAATGACAATTATACTATAATAATGATAAATAATATTATCACGCATTAATATCTCTTAGCCACTAATGCGTGGCACGCATTGAATGTCTCTGCTACATTGGATCAGTCTCCTTTCTTTAACAGGCAAAAGCTTTCTAACCTCACTAATGCCTTGCATCGTCTATATTAGATATATAACAACGGGCGGGTGCGGGCAGGTGTGGTTTTGATAAAATGTTGGTTCGGGTGAATGGCCGATGGTTGACGACTTTTGTGATGCGGTTGCGGATGAAATAATTGCCTATCTGCGCATCTCTAATAGATAGTTATTTTTTAATGTTTTTTTTTTTTTTTAATGTTACCCAGTCATGTAATTCTCTAATATGATTAGTCACTGGTTGCTAGGCAGAATTTGGCCAGTGTTAAACATCTCCAGACACCACCCTATCTCTCTGGCCAGTTTGTGCAAATCTGATGTGTTTTTTTTTTCCATTGGTAATTTATCACCTTCCTTCATCTTAATGTTAAATAGTTTGGGATTGGAGGTAATGAGAACATTTCACTAATGCCAGCAGCGATGATGATAATTCATGTCCGTTGTTTCTTGTGTCAGGAGATCATTTCTCTTCATCAAATGACATTAATCAACATTTGGAGCCACCTGCGAGCGTGACACTGTTGTAATAAAGTACACAATGTGGTGGGAAGTGAACAAGGAGGCTGCGAGGGTATTTCCTGTCATCAAATATTAAAAAGATGAAGGATTTAATTTAAAAAAAAAGGAGCATTTCATTAAAAGGTAAATCTTTGGTGACTTTTTTTGTGGGAAAAAAAAGACAATTCTGCACCCACATGTGTAAAGTGTGTCTGGGGAGTACTCAATACCATGTTAGTGTTATTTTAAAGATGTGTAGCAAAGCCTGCACATCTAGTTAAAGGTGGGTCAGAAGCCGTATTATGGGGTGAAATTACGTACGCCCCAAAAATGTGCTAAAAAACAAAAAACAATCAAGAATTGTTTTTCTTTAATTAAAAAAACGACTTGCAAGTATAAACACAGTTCTCCATCCATTCATTTTATACCGCTTGTCCCTCTCGAGGTGTGCTGGAGTCTATCCCAGCTGCACTCTGGACAAGTCGCCACACAGGTAGACAATCAACCTATCCCCAGGTGCACGTCTTTACAGGTGGGAGGAAGCCGGAGTACCCGGAGGGAAATATGCAAACTCCACACAGCCCGGGGATCGAACCCAGGACCTTCGTGTTGTGAGGCCCACGTACTAACCCCAGTTTTAAGTCGCCCTCCCACTGTAAGTGTGTTAACTTACAGGTTGAGCTTGTTTCCCCTTTCCTCTGTCTGCCATTTTACTTCACACCTAGCTTCTTCTTCTTCTTTGTTAATTTTGGCGCACCTGTCGTTGTAAAGTGCCAATTTGTGTGCATCGCGACGGGTAGAAAATTACTACCAAACGTTTTAACGTGAAGAAAATAGTTTATTCTTGCAAGACTTTTTTTTTTTTTTGCAGAAAATTGTTTTTATACTTGTGAGTCGTTGTTTTACTTGCAGAAAATAGTTTTAAAGTGTTTGTGAATCATTTTTTTAAATTTAAGTTATTTTTATGCATGTAAATATTTTTTTACTTGCAGAAATTGTTTAATAATTTACTTGCAAATCTTTTTTCAATTGAAGAAAATCGTTTCTATACTTGCAAATCGTTTTTTTATTTGCAGAAAATAGTTTTAAAGTGTTTGTGGATAATTTTTTTAAATTTAAGTTATCTTTATGCATGTAAACATTTTTTACTTGCAGAAATTGTTTTAATAATTTACTTGCAAATCTTTTTTTAATTGAAGAAAATCGTTTTTATACTTGCGAATCGTTTTTTTATTTGCAGAAAATTCTTTCAACATTTTTGAAAAAATGTTTTACTTGCAGAAAATGTTTTTTATACTTTCAAATCATTTTTTTATTTAAAGAAAATATTTTTTATACTTGCAAATTGTTTTTTTTTTACTTGCAGAAAATGTTTTTTGTTGGACTTGCAAGTCGTTTTTTCATTGCAGAAAATTAGTTTTATACTTGCAAATTGTTTCTTTTCTTGCTGAATTTTTTGCGTATTTATTTTTTGAACTTGTGAATCGTTTTTTTGATTGAAAAAAAAACTAAACTTTTTTTTTTTACTACCGAATTGTTTTTTTTTATGTGGAAAGAATAATTTTTTTATACTGGAATTGTTGTTTTACTTGCAGAACATATTTTTTGGTTACTTTCAAATAGTTTTTTTAATTGAATAAAATGTGTTTTGGTTACTTTCAAATATTTTTTTAATTGCAGAAAATAATTTCTTTACTTGCGAAATTGTTTATTTTCTTGCAAAACATTTTTTTTTTTTTTTTTTTACTTGTGAATCGTTTAATTGGAAACAATTTATATATATTTTTTTTACTTACGATTTTTTTTTTTTAATTGTCGATAATTGTATACTGAAATTGTTGCTTTACTTGCAGAAAATAGTTTTTTGATTCTTAAAAATATTTTTTTTAATTGAAGAAAATTGTTTTTTTACTTGCAAATCTTTGGACGTGAGTAAAAAGGGAGTTTTGGCAGTATTTTTTTTACTCCATATGGCAAGGGTGTCCAAAACTTTTGACTTGGGGTCCGCATTGAACTCAAAAAAATGTTTCGTATCAATATATATGGCATATACATATATGTGTACATATTATATTAATACAATTGATAGTTTTGTAATCAAGCAGCTAAAATGCAGCAAATATGGAGACATTGAGTGTTTTGCAAATTTGAACATGACAATAAACCAAGCAAATATTTGGCTAACCAACTAAAATTAAACAAAGAAAAAAACTCTATACCATCCATCAAGGATTCAGATGGGAACATTACACACGTTCCTGAGGAAATTAACTCCATCTTTAGAGACTTTTACAGAAATTTGTATACACCCCAGATTGACCCATCTCTTTCAGACATTGAGACATTTCTCAATGGTATAGACTTACCTAAATTGAATACAAGGCAGGTATCAAATTTAGATCTTGCTATTTCTGTAGGCGAACTACACGATGCTCTTCAACAGATGCCAAACAATAAAGCACCAGGGCCTGATGGGTTCCCTGTGGAGTTCTACAAAACATTCTGGTCACTGCTAGCTCCGATATTTACGAAAATGGCTTTAGAGATTAAAGAAAACTCATTCCTTCCTCCAAATATGAACTCTGCCACGATCAGTCTCTTGCTAAAACCTGATAAAGACCCAACACTTCCATCCAGTTACCGGCCAATCTCCCTGATTAATGCTGATCTTAAAATTATCTGCAAAGTATTAGCTCAAAGATTAGAAAAAGTCACTCCATATATAGTACATCCTGATCAAACAGGTTTCATCAAAGAGAGACAATCGTCCAACAATGTTCGCCGTCTACTCAATGTGATAGACTATTCTGTTATTCATAATCTAAAAACAGCTGTTGTTTCATTAGATGCTGAAAAAGCATTTGATAGAGTGAACTGGAATTTTCTTCTAGCTACTCTACAGAAATTTGGATTTGGAGACTCATTTATAGAATGGATTAAGGTCCTATATAGTTTTCCTACAGCTTCGGTTAGAACGAACAGCCAAATATCTCCAAGGTTTAATCTTATGAGGGGCACAAGGCAAGGGTGTCCACTTTCTCCGTCACTGTTTGCTATATTTATTGAACCTCTTGCAACCGCTATTCGACAGCATGCAAATATTAAAGGCATCCATACCGCAACCGTTCATCATAAAATAAGCCTTTATGCTGATGATGTATTACTTTTCTTACAAAATCCACATTCTTCTCTTCAAGATACAATCTCACTTATCAATAAATTCAGTTCTATTTCAGATTACTCCATCAACTGGTCCAAATCTACTGTGTTACCAATTAATTTTGACTTTCAGAGCACCTCATCGATTCCACTGCATAAAGGGAACATTAAATACCTGGGAATCAATATTTCCTCCACATTGTCAGATCTGAATCGCTTGAATTACTCCCCAATCTTAAAATCGATTGAGGATGATCTGGCGCGTTGGAAAACACTGCCAATCTCACTTATGGGAAGGGTTTCTACCGTGAAAATGATGGTCTTGCCTAGGGTTAATTATCTATTTTCAATGATTCCAACCAAACCTTCTCAAATCTGGTTTAAGTCACTAGACTCACACATCAATCAGTTTCTTTGGAAGAGTAAACCAGCACGAATCAGCCTTAAAACTTTACAAAAACCCAAAGAACATGGGGGTCTAGAGCTCCCAAACTTTTCCTATTATTTCCTTGCAAATAAACTACAATATATATTAAAATGGATCAATCCCACTTTATTAGATAGTTTATGGTTAGAGATTGAACAATCACTTAGCCAGGAGATCCCAATTTCTAACTTGCCCTTTATTAGCCAAATTCTCCGAAAACACAACTGCTTTAAAAGTATTAATATACGCACTACCTTAACAGCTTGGTGGGAGTTTTTGAAAATAACTGGGTCCCCGCTCACTCCATGCCAATTTACGCCTATTTGGAATAATCCTGATTTTCTTTTAAACAAGAAGCCATTGAACTTTCCAACATGGTATGATAAGGGAGTCGGATGCCTTGGGGATATCATCAATGCAAACAGTTTTATCTCTTTTAAAAGTTTAATAACACAATATGCAATCAATCCTAATAAATTTCTAGAATATATACAAATCAAATCTGTAATCAGCGCAAGATTCAACAAAACAACATGGGAAAGTAATCCTACGACCGTTAAATTCTTCAAAACCTCTGCCCCCAAAGCTTTATCCAAATTATATGCTCTCTTATCAAAAATAGATAACACAATAAGTATTCCAACTTCTAAATGGCACTCAGACGTATCAACAAGCTGTGACCCAGAATTCTGGAAACAAATATGCCTCAATACTACTCGTTTGATTAAGAATCCAAATGTACGACTGATTCAGCTCAAAATACTTTACAGAATACATTACACCGGTCTAAGAATGTATAAAATGGGTTTAGCTGACTCTAACATCTGTGTACACTGCTCAGATAATAAGATAGATAATTACTTGCATTCAATGTGGTCCTGTGCTCCCGTGAGTAACTTTTGGCTTGGAGTGTGCGAGAACCTATCATTAGCGTTAGAGATTCCTATTCCCATCTGCCCCGCACTCTGCCTGTTGGGTGATCTCTCCGCAACTGATCTTGATATAAACAAAACATACCTCCTTATAAATGCGTTAGGCATCGCCAAGAAAACTATTCTCATAAATTGGAAATCAAAAAATAATTTATGTATAAACCTTTACAAAAACATTTTATTAGATTATGTAGTTATGGAAAGAATGTCTGCTGAATCAAACCAACAACTGACAGAATTCCGATCTCTTTGGGCACCGCTAATTAATTTTCTGACCTGACTCCCTTGGGGGCCGGGGCTGGGGCTCTGTCCCGGGGGTCTTGCTCCGTGGGTGGGGGGTCCTGGGTGCCGGGGGGGCCGTGTGCCGCGGGGTCGGGTGGGCCTGGGGTGTGTTTCCTGGTTCCGGCCTGGCGGGCCGATCCGTGGGTGGTCTGGTGGCTGGGGGTGGGTGGAGGTGCCTGGGCGGGTGTTGGGGTGCGGGTGGGGCTGTGGGCGGCCGCCTTGGGTTGGTTGGGGGGGCTGTCCCTCCCGTGGGTGGTTGGGCGGGGGGTTGCGCCCGTGGGGCTGGGGTCTTGCCGCTGTCGGGCGGGGGTCGGCTCGTGCCCCTCTGGCTCCGGGTGTCCGTGGGCTTCCTCCTTCCCCTGGGGCGCGGGGCGGGGTCTGCCCGGGGTCGCCCTGCGCTGCGGCTGTGCGGGCCTGCCTGGTGCCGGGTTGGGGGGACTGCTTGCCTCCCTTGTTGGGGCCCCGGCGGTGCTGCCCGACTGCCCTGCGGGAGTCCCCCTCCTGTGTTTTACTCTGCCCTTATTTTTTTATTAATTTTATTTATTTATTTTAATTTATTTTATGTGTATATATATATATATATATATATATATATGTATGTATATGTATGTATGTATATATATATATATGTATGTATGTATGAATGTATGTATGTATGTATGTATGTGTATGTATGTGTATATATATGTATGTATGTGTGTATGTATATATATATATATATATATATATTATTATTATTATTATTATTATTATTATTATTTTTATTTTTTATTTTATTTTTTTAATCTATTTAATATATTTAACTTATTCTGTTAAATTATATATGGGTACGCGTGTATGTGGGTGTGTGTACGTTTGTATATATGTATGGTGAAATCTGTGTGTATGTATGTAGGTACATATGTATGTGTCGCTGCCCCGGTGTGCATTGCTGATCGCGGCGCCGGGTCTGCTGAGGTGCCGTGGCATGCCGGCTGTGGGCGCAGGGCTGGGCCCTTATGGCTTTTTGCCGGATGGGATGCCTGGTGGGTGGTGGGCGGGGGGGGCCTGGACGTGCGGGAGGGGCTGCGGGGTTTGGTGGCGTTGGGCACTGTTGGCGACCAGGCCTCTTGTTTATTTTTATTTATTTTATTTTACTTAAAGGGTTTATTTTTATTTTATTTTTATTTTTTTTTATTTTCTTTCTATTTTTTTTTTTTTTTTTTTTAATTTTGTATTTATTTATTTATTTATTTATTTATTTTTTTGTGTGTGTGTTGTGTATGTATGTGTTTGTGTATATGTGGGCTTATGTATATGTGTGTGGGTGTATTAATGTGTATATATGTGTGGATGTGTATGTTTATATGTATATGCATGCGTGTGTATATGTGTGGATGTGTATGTATATGTATATGCATATATGTATGTGTGTATGTATGTGTATATGAATGTGTAGGTGTGTGCATGGGTGTGGATGTCCGGTGGCTCAATTGGCCTGGCTGTGGATGAGTTGGGGTAGGTGGGTTGGTGGCCTCGGTGGTAGCCGGGGGTGTGCGTTGTTGTGGTTTACGGGGTCGGTCGCTTTTTTGTTTTGGTTTCGGCGGCCGCGGGTGTTTACGCTGCGGACGGGCGGTGGTGGTGATGGTTGCTGCGGTGATACCAGCGGTTGGCATCGCTGTGTTGGGTTGGAGTGGTTGGGGGACTGTGGCTGGTGTCTGTGCGCTTGTGGGGTTGTGGGGCTGGCTGGCGTTGGCTTGCCGGCTGGTTTGGGGGCTGGCGGGCGGACGGGATGCATTGGCTTCTTTCCCCGTTGGGGGGCTCCTTCCCCTGGCCGGGACTCGTATGGGCACGTTGCTGTGTGGATGGCCGGGATGCGGTGTTTGCATTGGGCGTGGGGGCTGTGCGGTTTCTCTGCGTTTGGTTGCCGGTATGGGCTCTGCAGGGTTGGGTTGGGGCGGGCGGGGGCTGGCTTTGTTTGGCGGGGGGAGGGGCTCGCGTGGCGTCACGTTAAAGTGGTCTGGTGTGGGTCACGAGCTGTGGCGGGGGGTGGCGGCCTCCTGGCCGTAGTTCCTGGTTGTCGGCCGCGTGGACTGGGGGGATGTCCGGGCCCTCTACTCCTCCTACTTATAGCGCACACAGTCACACATATATAGGACTTTGGGGATTGTCCTGCGGGGAGGCATGGCGGGGGGTTGAGGATGCCTCCAATGGGGCTCCAGTCCTCCTGTCTTGTCCCCTGCTCGTCCATCCCTCAATCTTAGCTGCATATTAGACACTTAGGATTTGGGGGGCTTGGTTTGGTTGGGACCCACCATGACCTTGATGTCCCCCAATTTTAATCGCATTATTAGTTCCCACAAGCATACATATCTCACTCACGCTACAGTACACACATCAATAGGGACTGGAGGTCGGCTGTAACGGCTGACCTCCTAATTTTAACTACACAGTAGACACTCTGGGGGCCTTGTACACATGCATGGGGGGTTTGGGGTTCGGCGCACCCCTCATTGCCTCGTCGGCCGGCGGGGACTGCGGTCTGGTGGCCTGCCAGGCTTTTATTCATTTATTATTGTTATATATATTTTTTTATTTTTAATGTATTTATTATTTTTATTTTTATTATTTACTTATTTTTATTTTATTTTATTTTTTTAAATTTTTATTTTATTTTATTTTATTTATTTTATTTTTATTTTTTTTTAATCTTATTATTTATTTGTGTGTGGCGTCGCGCGGGTCTCACTTCCTGTTGGATGGGGTCCGTGCCCGTGTGGCCCGACCTTGCGCTGTGGGGTCTCTGTTGGTGACTTGGTGTGGTGGCGGCGCAGCCCCCGTGTCTGGTCTGGATGCTGTGTCTCGGTTGTTTGGGCGGTGGTGTGTTTGTGCGGGTTTGGGTTGGGGTGGGGGGCCTTTTGGTTGGGGGGGTTGTTGGTGTCTCTTGTTTGCGTGTTGGCGTTCGGGCTGACCGGCGGGCTGGCGCCGGCTGGTCTCCATGGCCCTGGTGGCGTGTGGTTGCTGGTCGCAGTTTTTTTTTGATCGCTTTGATTTGATTGGCTGGTGCTGGCTGTCTGGGGTTATTGCGGCTGCTGTTTCTGCTGCCGTTTGTTTGTGGTGTGGGCGCCCGTGGCTGCTGGGTCTGGTGCAGGGGTGTGGCTGAAGTTGTGACTGATGGCAGCGCGCGCGCGCGTGATGGCTGTCGGGGCTGACGAACTGTGTATATGTATGTATATGTGTGTGTATGTATGTATGTTTATATATGTGTATGTGTACATATGTGTATGTATATGTATATATGTGTATGTGTGGGTATGTATACGTGTATGTGTGTATGTGTATGTATATATGTATGTATGTATGTATATTTCTGGGGGTACGCTCTGGGCCTGCCTGTCAGACGGGGGTCGACGCCTCAGGCTACTGCATCCGAACTGCGTGTCTGGAGCTCCTGGGTCCCGCTGTCCATCCCTTCCGGGTGCCCGTCTTGGTTGGGGCCTGTTGGGCCTAGTCCCTGCGTCTATTGTGGTAGCTTGGTGCTGCAAGGTATTCCGAGGTGCTGCGAGTCGGCCAGTTGCTGGGGTAGTGACCTTGTTTGTCAGCATGTCTGTGATCTTCTTTTAATTCTTTTTTTTTTAATTAATTAATTAATTTATTTATTTATTTATTTTTTTTTTTTTAAATATATTTTATTAATATTATTTTTTAATTTTCCCCTCCCTCAGGGGGGGGGCTCGGCGGGGCGGTTGCTGGTTGTTCCATCTCCATCGTTGGGGTCCCTGCGGGTGGGGTGGGTGGTTCCCGTGGCCCTGTGCCTGGGTGGTCCTGCGGCGGCCGATTTGGGTGGGGTGGCCGGGGGCTGGCCTCGCCGCGCTCTCCGGGGGTGGGGGGTGGGCTCGTGGGGGCCCGGTTGCCGGTGGGGCGGGGGCGGTCTTCCCGTCCGGTTGCGGGGAGTCTCTGGGTCCCTCGGGCGGGGCGTCTCGCCTTTCTGCCCGTGTGGGGTGTGGTCTCTCGCTGGCTTGGGGTCTGGCTGTCCCCTGCTTTTCTCGTGCCCTGTCCTCTGCCGGGTGCGTCTGTCTGCGGCCTGCTGCTGGCCCTTGTGGGCGGTACGGTGGGTCGGGCTCTGGGGTTCCTGTCGCTGGCCGACTTGGCTGCGTGGGGGCGGTGGTCCCTGGTTCCCTGGGCACCACGCCTCCTGTTTGTGGGTTGGGCTCTCGGGGGTGATGGGGCCGTGCTCTGGCTCCCACGCACTCTGGGAGTCGAATGTATTGTACATGCAAATTCACATATGCTCACATACGTACATAGGTACCTACGCTCCCACATACATACACAAATACAGTACATATTTACCTACCTAATGTTCGTACATCCACACGCACATTCAATATACAAACATACACATACACATACTGTACATATACATTCACTGTACAAACACATATACACATTCTGTACATATACATTCATTGTACAAACACATATACACATTCTGTACATATACAAGTACATATGCATACTTACACTCATGCACATAATCACGTTTCATCAAACATATATTAACGTTGTTGCCCTAGGGTAAACTGGGTGTAACACATGGCACACTGACAAAGCTTAACCTATTGTGACTATAACAATCTACAAGGTTAATGTAGGTTGCTTCTCTTTCTCCCCCTCCATTTTTCTGCATTCTTTCGTATCTCAAGTTATCATTATGTATATGTATTGTTGCATTTAAACAACTGTATTGTTGATAATAAAGGTAAATTATTGGTATTGTTCATTATCAATAGCGCTATTTCTATTGGTATTTGTATTGATCCATTTGTAGTGTAATAATGCTCATTGTTATTTCTGTATTATTTTTTATTTTTCGCTAACTGCTTATTTGCTATTACTTTTACCATCATATTTGTACATGTCATATTTGCTGATGTTGCTCTATTGTTGTTGTTGTTGTTGTTTGCTGTTGTTGTTTTTGTCTCTCTGTCTAATCCCCCTCTTGTCCCCACAATTTCCCCCTCTGTCTTCTTTTTTTTTCTCTTTCTATCCCCTCCTGCTCCGGCCCGGCTGCACTAAATGATAATATAAATACATTTAATAAAGTCAAATACAAATAAGGCAACAAGAGAAGTATCCTACACTTCTCTTTTGTAAAGTAAATCTGAACAGCCGACATGGGCATCTACATCAACTATATGATTTGCCTGAGAAGCTGGACAGGACATAAAAAAAAAAAAAAAAAAAAAAAAAAAATATTAAAAAGATGAAGGATTTAATTTAAAAAAAAAGGAGCATTTCATTAAAAGGTAAATCTTTGGTGACTTTTTTTGTGGGAAAAAAAAGACAATTCTGCACCCACATGTGTAAAGTGTGTCTGGGGAGTACTCAATACCATGTTAGTGTTATTTTAAAGATGTGTAGCAAAGCCTGCACATCTAGTTAAAGGTGGGTCAGAAGCCGTATTATGGGGTGAAATTACGTACGCCCCAAAAATGTGCTAAAAAACAAAAAACAATCAAGAATTGTTTTTCTTTAATTAAAAAAACGACTTGCAAGTATAAACACAGTTCTCCATCCATTCATTTTATACCGCTTGTCCCTCTCGAGGTGTGCTGGAGTCTATCCCAGCTGCACTCTGGACAAGTCGCCACACAGGTAGACAATCAACCTATCCCCAGGTGCACGTCTTTACAGGTGCAAGGAAGCCGGAGTACCCGGAGGGAAATATGCAAACTCCACACAGCCCGGGGATCGAACCCAGGACCTTCGTGTTGTGAGGCCCACGTACTAACCCCAGTTTTAAGCCGCCCTCCCACTGTAAGTGTGTTAACTTACAGGTTGAGCTTGTTTCCCCTTTCCTCTGTCTGCCATTTTACTTCACACCTAGCTTCTTCTTCTTCTTTGTTAATTTTGGCGCACCTGTCGTTGTAAAGTGCCAATTTGTGTGCATCGCGACGGGTAGAAAATTACTACCAAACGTTTTAACGTGAAGAAAATAGTTTATTCTTGCAAGACTTTTTTTTTTTTTTTGCAGAAAATTGTTTTTATACTTGTGAGTCGTTGTTTTACTTGCAGAAAATAGTTTTAAAGTGTTTGTGAATCATTTTTTTAAATTTAAGTTATTTTTATGCATGTAAATATTTTTTTACTTGCAGAAATTGTTTAATAATTTACTTGCAAATCTTTTTTCAATTGAAGAAAATCGTTTCTATACTTGCAAATCGTTTTTTTATTTGCAGAAAATAGTTTTAAAGTGTTTGTGGATCATTTTTTTAAATTTAAGTTATCTTTATGCATGTAAACATTTTTTACTTGCAGAAATTGTTTTAATAATTTACTTGCAAATCTTTTTTTAATTGAAAAAAATCGTTTTTATACTTGCGAATCGTTTTTTTATTTGCAGAAAATTCTTTCAACATTTTTGAAAAAATGTTTTACTTGCAGAAAATGTTTTTTATACTTTCAAATCATTTTTTTATTTAAAGAAAATATTTTTTATACTTGCAAATTGTTTTTTTTTTACTTGCAGAAAATGTTTTTTGTTGGACTTGCAAGTCGTTTTTTCATTGCAGAAAATTAGTTTTATACTTGCAAATTGTTTCTTTTCTTGCTGAATTTTTTGCGTATTTATTTTTTGAACTTGTGAATCGTTTTTTTAATTGAAAAAAAAAAAAAAGGTTTTTTTTTACTACCGAATTGTTTTTTTTTATGTGGAAAGAATCATTTTTTATACTGGAATTGTTGTTTTACTTGCAGAACATATTTTTTGGTTACTTTCAAATTGTTTTTTTAATTGAAAATAATGTGTTTTGGTTACTTTCAAATATTTTTTTAATTGCAGAAAATAATTTCTTTACTTGCGAAATTGTTTATTTTCTTGCAAAACATTTTTATTTTATTTTTTTACTACCGAATTGTTTTTTTTTATGTGGAAAGAATAATTTTTTATACTGTAATTGTTGTTTTACTTGAAGAACATATTTTTTGGTTACTTTCAAATTGTTTTTTTAATTGAAAAAAATGTGTTTTGGTTACTTTCAAATATTTTTTTAATTGCAGAAAATGATTTCTTTACTTGCGAAATTGTTTATTTTCTTGCAAAACATTTTTTTATTTTTATTTTTTTTACTCTTTTTGAATCGTTTAATTGGGAAAATATATTTTTTTTTTTACTTACGATTTTTTTTTTTAATTGTAGATAATTTTATACTGAAATTGTTGCTTTACTTGCAGAAAATAGTTTTTTGATTCTTAAAAAAAAAAATTTGATTGAAGAAAATTGTTGTTTTACTTGCAAATCTTTGGACGTGAGTAAAAAGGGAGTTTTGGCAGTATTTTTTTTACTCCATATGGCAGGGGTGTCCAAAACCTTTGACTTGGGGTTTGCATTGAACTCAAAAAAATGTTTAGTATCAATATATATGGCATATACATATATGTGTACATATTATATTAATACAATTGATAGTTTTGTAATCAAGCAGCTAAAATGCAGCAAATATGGAGACATTGAGTGTTTTGCATTTTCCCATCATGCATTGTAATTGATTTAAATGGGTGTCATTTTGATTTTTTTTTATAGTGGTTTGACGTTTTTATTATTTCCACAAAGTTTAGTGAGCTACTTGTGTTATGTGTGACCATGTGTGTTGACTCTTTGGGATGGTAAAAAAAAAAAATGATTTCACCATGAGTGAGAAAGGTTCTTTGGATTTGGGTTTTGGTAAATGCTGTGCTGTAACCACTCCAAAGCACATTTCATGGTCATTTACCCGATTTTCTTCACATTGTCCACAAGATAGAGGGAAAAATGCAGCAGTCAGATTGTCAGTTTTCTAGAATTAATCTGGAATTACACCACATATTTCCTATTAAATGCATGACGTCTCAAAGGTCAAGACAAAGACGCCTGCGGGCCGTGGCTTGGACACCTCTGGCATTCAGTATCACGTCCATGAAGTAGGTCTTTTTTCTTTTTTTTTTGGTTTATGAAAGAATGTTTTGTAAAAATCTTTAAACATCTCCTGTACAGTATGTGTGCTTGGGTCCTATTTTTAGGAACACTGACACAAAACCTCACAATGATGTCTGATTGAATGCTAAAAACGTTATGACAGACCACCTTAAAAAACAGGATCAAATATAACATTTTTTTATTGAATGATACACCCAGAACGTGGGATTTACAATATTATCTATGAACGATAAAACAATGAATATTGACAACACTTGAACGTCACACCGCCTCTCCATACACATATTTTACAATCAAGCAAAATGCAACAAAAATGCAACAAACACAGCAAAATATGAACGCAAAGGGTAAAAAAATAAACCCACTGTGGAGGTTGCCCCTTAGTGGGTTCTTCGGACCACCAGGCATTGACATGGGAGTCCAGTTTAGATTCACAATGACGTTTATTTTTCCAAATGTAGTCTTTTGGTGGCTTTTCAGCAATTGTCTTTGTCTCTCGTTCTCGCTCCGACTCTCCTTCAGCTCCGACTCCCACTCCAACAACTCTCTCCTCTCAGGTGATTAGATAACCAGGCCCAGGTAGGGCCATATACGCGCCTGTCGCTGATTTTGAAGCCCGTCCTGGCACATCCCGCTTCGCTGCAGGCCCGCAGGCCACGCCCCCTCCACACCCGCCTACAATCTGATATATCTGATCTATCACTAAGCTTTAGAGCTTTGTTGTAAAAAATTTCCTTCAGCGTCCGTCCCGGACACCCCCATTTCAGGCTGGCTGCTCTGGAAACACCGTGTGGAAACGCTCCCCAACCACACTGCTTGGTGCCTCGTCTGTGACTTATATTACCATAGTAACGAATAAGATTACCATAGTAACTAGTATATCATGCAAAAGCGCTGATTCCAACCATTGAAATACTTAGTATAGTTCAAGACTTACGGTCATTTGAAAACATCATAATGGCAGCTACAGTTTCCATCTTAAAGATCGAAAAAAAATTATTTGGGAATGTCAGACTGGCCAGATTGAAAATTTTAACGGGCCGCATGTGGCCCCCGAGCCTTAATTTGCCCAGTCTAAGAACTACTCACCCCCAAATCTTCCACACGACACCTCCACTCCAGGCAGACTAACCTCCTCCAACCTCCGAGGACAAAGCTACGAAGTCTGTGGAATGCTCTCCCTGACCACCTGAGTGCACCACAGACTGTGGATGCTTTTAAAAAAGGCTTAATAACTTCTTTTTTTTTTTAAAGCCTTTTTTTAGATATATGCATACTAGTTTTAGCTATTTGTCTGTTCTAGTATTTATTTTTTTTAATTTTTATTATCTTTTTATTTATTTAATTTTTTTTAATACACTGGATCACTTTGAGGTTGTTTACTCAATGTAAAGTGCTTATTACAAATACAATCTATTATTATTATTATTATCATTATAAAATATACTAGTTAACAGTGACGTGCAGTCACTAGAGGCAGGTGAGGCAGCGCCTCACATGCCATCATGGAAAGAAAAAAATTTAAAAAATAAAAAATAAAAATTTAATTTGTATATGTATCCAGTGATTATACTATAAAGTTATTTTCCATTTAACTTCACCAGTTTTAGATTATTTTTATTCAAAATCGCTGAATTTACACATTTGCCGTTCAAATACTGAGAAGAGACGGTGCGGTGAACAGCAGCCAGTTGAGGCACGTCACTCAGTGCCTCAACATGGATTGCGCAATGACTCGGCTAACTGCTGGCCTGCTGTGCAGTGAGACTGTATTGCTATATGAATTATATTATACATTTCCATAGTTTAGTTAGCTGAGGTATATAATGTACAGTGTATTTTGTCAACAACTGTATGTGTGTAACGTATTTCTTGTGCTGAGCGATCATAAAACGGCTGCAAAAGACGCACTGGCTGAGGCTCGCCTCCTGCACCCCCGCCGTAGAATTGTTATATCAACTAAAGCCCACACTTAAACTTTCCACGTGCAAGATTGAATCTATTTAAAAAAAATATTTCATAAGAAGCCAAAAAGTGCAAAAACAATAATGTTGGTGTTGGAGGAGTTGTGAATGACTGCAGGGCCACAACATTAGATACACCTGCAGACTGCAGGTGTATCTAATTCACAACTCCTCCAACACGAACATTATTGTTTTTGCACTTTTTGGCTTCTTCTTAAATAACTTTTGTAACCTATTTTCATGGGCTTTCCTCTTTGTGATGTTAAGTTCCTGTTATGCGCTGTTATACAGTATATGCCTTGAGCTCTTATTTTGAAGGCGCTAAGAGCGGAGGTGATGTCACGTTGCGGAGGTTTTTGAAAGAAGGTAAATAAAGTGGTCCTCGTGTAAACTGGAGCCTCCGTGTTTGTTATTTTGTAGTTTCATACAGTATAGGCCACATTTATAAACCCTCGGTTACACTTTTTTAAATAGATTCAATCTTGCACGTGGAAAGTTTAAGTGAGGGCTTTAGTTGCGGCGCATGGACTTCATTTATAAGTAAAGATAAGACCATAATAACGTTTTTTTTAAATTAAATGTGCTTTTTTGTGTGCTACAGTTTGTATGTGTAAAGTTAAAGTTAAATTAAAGTAGCAATGATTGTCACACACACACTAGGTGTGGTGAAATTTGTCCTCTGCATTTGACCCATCCCCTTGATCACCCCCTGGGAGGTGAGGGGAGCAGTGGGCAGCAGCGGCGCCGCGCCTGGGAATCATTTTTGGTGATTTAACCCCCAATTCCAAGCCTTGATGCTGAGTGCCAAGCAGGGAAGAATGCTGGTATGAGCTTTTAAACATAACCCGTTAACTGCTGCCAATCAAATGGTGAATAAGATACTCTTTATGTTTGTAAATGTGACTGTGATGAAGTCAGTGCCTCACCAGCCATCAACCTCACCGCACGTCACTGCTAGTTAAAACAAAGCAGCAACAATATATGGGAACATTGTCTCCATTTTGCAGCTTGAGTAAATCAGATTATCCAAAAGACAGCGTTCCAGCAGCACAGGCAACGTCGGACAAGCGGGGCTACGGATTAACGTGTCGCCACACCCTGCTGCCAAAAACTGCAGTATTCAAACGTTTGACCTCGCTCGCCTTTTTACTCAATTTGCATGTCACGTATGGCGGCGTGCATTGTGTCAAGTGTAAGAATCAGCCAGGCTTGCGGCTGGAAAAGCTGAGCTGGGAAAAAGGAGCCTCTTCCCGCGTCTCATCCTGATCCCGCTTTGGAACGCTGCTCTGCATATGCAGCGCACTGTTGCTTTACAACACACCATCACCACATGCTTTTCTGCATCTAAAATATTCATCTGAGATTTCACAATTACCTGCAGGCTACGGTGGAAAATGTCAGTTCATGAACCCATCAAACCGCGAGTAAAACAACGTGCATTTTGTCTATTGTTAAAGCCCTTTATAAACAGCCCAATTCAAACAAAAGCAAAACAAATGGCCCCACAAGTTCATTTGGTTTAAAAATTCACATCACAAAAAGTCCTAGAGAGGATTTTATGGGGGAGATATTCTCTATCCGATTTTTTGGCCTCAGATCTGATCCCATTTCAAGTTCCGATCGGTACTTTGACAAAAGATTATAGAACTGAAACTCTTTTGTAAATTTTTTTTTTTACTCGCAGAATTTGTTTTATTAATTTACTTGCTCATTTTTTTTTAATTGAAGAAAATCTTACAAATCGTTTTTTTACTTGCAGAAAATTGTTTCAAAATTTTCGAAAAAATGTTTTGCTTGTAGAAAATTGTTTTTATATTTGCGAATAATTTTTTATTTAAAGAAAATAGTTTTTATACTTGCAAATTGTTTTTTTTTTTACTTGTTTTTTTTTTACTTGCAGAAAATTATTTTTATACTTGCAAACGATTTTTTCATACTTGCGAAGCGTTTTTTCTCCTTGCAGAAAATAGTTTTTGTTGAACTTACGAATGTTTTTTTTCACTGCAGAAATTTGTTTTTGTACTTGCGAATTGTTCCTTTTCTTGCAGAATGTTTTATTTATCTATTTATTATTATTATTTTACTTGTGAATCGTTTTTTTAATTGAAAAAATATATGTGTTTTTTTTTACTACCAAATTGTATTTTTTTAATTGTAGATAATAATTTTTTATATTGGAATTGTTGTTTTACTTGCATAAAATAGTTTTTGGTTCCTTTAAATTGTTTTTTTAATTGGAGAAAATGTTTTGTTTTTTTAATTTATGAATCATTTTTTAATTGCAGAAAATAATTTTTATACTTGCAAAATTGTCTATTTTTTTGCGAAACCTTTTTTTTTTAAATTTACTTATGAGTCGTTTTTTTAATTGGAAAAAAATATATATATATTTTTTTACTTGCGAATTATTTTTTTTTAAATTGTAGATAATTGTAGGTAACACATTTTTTTAAAGCCTATCTCATTAAAATGTAGAATTCGCTAGTATTGTTTTAGTCAGCTGATTTATTAAATTTGTCATGCGATGACAAGCGAGGCGTCCTTGCAGAAAATAGTTTTTGTTGAACTTACGAATGTTTTGTTTCACTGCAGAAATTTGTTTTTGTACTTGCGAATTGTTTATTTTCTTGCAGAATGTATTATTTATTTATTTTTTTTACTTGTGAATCGTTTTTTTAATTGAAAAAATGGAGATTTCAAGTTCCAACAGGACTTGGCGCCTGCACACAGCGCAAAATCTACCCGTGCCTGGTTTACGGACCATGGTATTTCTGTTCTAAATTGGCCCGCCAACTCCCCTGACCTTAGCCCTCATATTTTTCATTTTCATACTTTTCAGTTGGCCAACATTTCTAAAAATCCCTTTTTTGTATTAGCCTTAAGTAATATTCTAATTTTGTGGCACACGGAATTTTGGATTTTCATTTGTTGCCACTTCAAATCATCAAAATTAAATGAAATAAACATTTGAATGCATCAGTCTGTGTGCAATGAATAAATATAATGTACAAGTTACACCTTTTGAATGCAATTACTGAAATGAATCAAGTTTTTCAAAATATTCTAATTTACTGGCTTTTACCTGTATATGAAAGAAGATCAAAAATAGACCATTCATCGGCAGTGCGCCTTATCATCCGGTGCGCCCTAAGGTCCGGAACATATGGTAGTAACATCAACTCCCTGTAGTTCAACTCCTATTGGTAGCATTCTTGTCCTCAGTACAACGCGTAATAGGATGTTAGATTTACTCTGCAATAGCATAACATCAATGATTGGTTGTTCCTAATGAACGACAGGCTGCAAACTGCATCATGGCAGCACTTCCATGTTGATTAAACCTCCTCCATCTCCCCGCATATGCTCAACCCTCATTACACCGACTGGTTAGCGTGAAGACTTCTGCCCAGGTCATCAACTTTTCTGCAAACGTATGAGGAATGGCCTCGTGATTACCTAATGCAAATGATCCCGTAATCACCTTGAGAGCCTGTCGGAGGCCTTTGATGGACCGCCACCGCCGCCGCCGCCGCCGCCGCCGTTCTCATCAATGTGACCACGCCGGCTGACAGAAGTCCCGTCCTGTCCCGAGGCTTCATTACAACTGCCTCCAGCAGGAATGTGCTGACAGAGATCTCCAACCTGGAGCTATTGTTACACTTTTAAAACTGCACACACGCAGATCATTTCTACTTTCAGCCTTGCTGGGGTTATACAAACTCTGGAAGAAAGAGTCGAAGTTTGTCAGAGAAGAAGTAAATACATGGGATTTTGTTCTAGTTCTGTTTTCTTGTCAAGACCCACCAATGTCTTAACTTTCTTGTTGCCTCTTTTTGCAATTGACAAGATCTTGGGTTTGGGGGTACCTGCTTGTTGTGACGGAGCGGTTGTTGTTGGACACATGACGGACTCTTGAAAAATTGTATTTAAATGATCAAAAAACATTCCGTTCTGAGTTCCCAATGAACAGACAAGAGGCTGTCTTTAATGCACCAAGCAAAGGCTTGGAAAATTCCATTGTGTACGATGGGATGAGACGGGAGGGGTTATCTAATGTCATCGAAGACCTGCCCAAGCTGAATTTAGGACTAACCCAAGCCCGAGGCATCTTCTTCTTTTGTTTTCAATTTGACCAAAAACAAGAGCTGTTTACATACCCCTTCATTCCTTTGGAAGCAGATGTTGTTGTGTAAACAGGGAGTGTCCAAATAAAGGAGGAGACGTAAACCTTTTTCGTCAGAGCGTGGTGCAAGACTGTAAAGAGAGTACAGTTGCCGCATCTCTCCTCAAAATTGAGTCCAAATTGTATTCTGTTCGATTCTTTGCTTCTTGTCTTGTTTAATAAATGATAAATGGGTTATACTTGTATAGCGCTTTTCTACCTTCAAGGTACTCAAAGCGCTTTGACAGTATTACCACATTCACCCATACATTCACACACTGATGGCGGGAGCTGCCATGCAAGGCGCTAACCAGCAGCCATCAGGAGCAAGGGGTGAAGTGTCTTGCCCAAGGACACAACGGACGTGACTAGGATGGTAGAAGGTGGGGATTGAACCCCAGTAACCAGCAACACTCCGATTGCTGGCACGGCCACTCTACCAACTTCGCCAATAGATGTCATCAGTGTTTGAACCTGACAATCTACAACAGTGTGGTTTTTGTCCTGGTCGTGGAACTGTGGACCAGCTCTATACTCTCGGCAGGGTCCTTGAGGGTGCATGGGAGTTTGCCCAACCAGTCTACATGTGCTTTGTGGACTTGGAGAAGGCATTCGACCGTGTACCCCGGGAAGTCCTGTGGGGAGTGCTCAGAGAGTATGGGGTAACGGACTGTCTTATTGTGGCGGTTCGCTCCCTGTATGATCAGTGTCAGAGCTTGGTCCGCATTGCCGGCAGTAAGTCGGACCTGTTTCCAGTGAGGGTTGGTCTCTGCCAGGGCTGCCCTTTGTCACTGATTCTGTTCATAACCTTTATGGACAGAATTTCTAGGCGCAGTCAAGGCGTTGAGGGTATCTGGTTTGGTGGCTGCAGGATTAGGTCTCTGCTTTTTGCAGATGATGTGGTCCTGATGGCTTCACCTGGCCAAGATCTTCAGCTCTCACTGGATCGGTTCGCAGCCGAGTGTGAAGCGACTGGGATGGGAATCAGCACCTCCAAGTCCGAGTCCATGGTTCTCGCCCGGAAAAGGGTAGAGTGCCGTTGGGGAGGAGATCTTGCCCCAAGTGGAGGAGTTCAAGTACCTCGGAGTCTTGTTCACGAGTGAGGGAAGAGTGGATCGTGAGATCGACAGGCGGATCGGTGCGGCGTCTTCAGTAATGCGGACGCTGTATCGATCCGTTGTGGTGAAGAAGGAGCTGAGCCGGAAGGCAAAGCTCTCGATTTACCGGTCGATCTACGTTCCCATCCTCACCTATGGTCATGAGCTTTGGGTCATGACCGAAAGGACAAGATCACGGGTACAAGCGGCCAAAATGAGTTTCCTCCACTGGGTGGCGGGGCTCTCCCTTAGAGATAGGGTGAGAAGCTCTGTCATCCGGGAGGAGCTCAAAGTAAAGCCGCTGCTCCTCCACATCGAGAGGAGCCAGATGAGGTGGTTCGGGCATCTGGTCAGGATGCCACCCGAACGCCTCCCTAGGGAGGTGTTTAGGGCACGTCCGACTGGTAGGAGGCCACAGGGAAGACCCAGGACACGTTGGGAAGACTATATATCCTGGCTGGCCCGGGAACGCCTCGGGATCCCCGGGAGGAGCTGGACGAAGTGGCTGGGGAGAGGGAAGTCTGGGCTTCCCTGCTTAGGCTGCTGCCCCCGTGACCCAACCTCGGATAAGCGGAAGAAGATGGATGGATGGATGGAATCTACCTATTCGGAATCATGACAACAGGACATCTGCTGATTGGAGTAAGCGTTGCTCTGGTTTGTCGACAAATTGGAAGTTGCTGGCAGTCTTCAAAGTACCCCAAAGCTGCCACAAATTATTGGAGGATGCGGGCAAAACTGTGGACACTCTTGTGATTTGGATAACATCGGACTGTCTGCCCCGCGGGATTTTTGAGGACCAGTCATAGACAATTTAGAGTGAAAAGCAGATTTTATTTTCACTCGCATACAAAACAATCTAACTTGGATTGTTTCCCTGGCTTCGAGACTCTCCCGAAGGACAGTGCAGCGAAGACACAACAACCTCCCTTCTTGTCTCTCATGGACACGTGACACATGTTGACTTTGGACTAGCGACTGCACAAGATCAAGGCCGCGGAACAGAGACACACTGCAGGCTTACACACAAACATGCATCCAAAAAAATATACGCCACACATACACACACCACTCCCCCAAACCTAACGCCCTCGACGCAAATCCTATAGAGGTGGTGAAAGGATGGTCAGCACCTGAGAGCTGCGGCCCTACCACCATGACCCCGCACTCCCTTCCCTCTGTTGCTAGATATCTCGAGATGTATGTTGTAATATGTATATGTGCTTTGCTATGGAGGTTTTGTCCCACTCCAGACTAGGCCCCCCAAGGAGCCCAGTCTAGATTGTATTTTTGTACTCATCCTTCCCCAGCGTTTTACCTTTTTCCCATCTTTTACGGGGTGCCTTGTGGCGACCTATCGGCGTTCCTGTTCTGTAACCCTGTACACTGTTTGTTTGTCTCATCTTGAACGGGTTTGTGCTGAAAACAAAGTTTTGTTGTATTTGTGCAATGACAATAAAGACCTAACCATCTATCAATTCTACCAAAGCGACGTCAACCGTTAACTTTAGTGTCGCTGGTGTAGGCTCGGTTTATCCATATTAGTAATGCGAATGAATTTGAAGTTCAAAATTATAACACTTTTTCAACCTACTCTTGTTTTTTGTGAGCCCCTTATCTCTTTACTGCAGAGCTGGAAATTGAAGTAAACAGTTTTTCCTAACAAGCAAATAAAAAACGCTCATATCAACCCAAGCTCATTTTGGAGTTTGCAAATTTAAAGAAAACAGTGTGGCAGACTTGCTGTGTCGAAAAAAACCCGACATTTCCTCAGAGAAAAACAATAATTTGCAATCATTTCACGGTCGAGGTAAAATGAAAACATGGTTATCATGCGCTAACTCCATCAACATGGTAGAAATGCTGCTAAACGCTCCACAAACATAGCAGACATGCTTTTAAACACTACAAAAATATAGTAGATATGGTATTAAAACTTCCACAACTATGGCGGACATGCTATAAGACCTCTACCAGTATGGTGAATATGCTACAAAACAGGGACGGAGCTATTGCCCGGTAAGAAATATGCTTATCCCCAGTTGAGCCTCTCTTCAACCCCAGCATTTTAGAACCTTATAGGTGGGTTTCCTATGACGTCACATCCACTTTTCTTCTTCGCGATTTATTTCACACGATGGTCAACTAGCTTGAGCGTAGCAATAAAGTGTAGAGTTTGAGCAGAAAATGCCGTATTCTGTTCTGTTCTTGTGTGTTTCAGTCCTTTAAATAGAGAGATAGGAAAGAGTTTGCGTAGTGTCCTGAAAAAAAGTGGTTCGTGAAGGTAAAGAAAAAAAATGAAAGTGTGCCAAAGGAATTGGCTCTTAAAAATAATCACGTTCATCATCTTGTGTAATACAATAAAACTGTGTGTGTCTGCAGTAATTACTTTGGAAAATGTTTGTTTAAACCAGTGGTCCCCAAACTTTTTGACTCAGGGGCTGCATTGGGTTAAAACAATACACATATATGTCTATATATATATATATATATATATATATATATATATATATATATATATATATATATATATATATATATATATATACATATATATGTCTATATATATATATATATATATATATATATGTATATATATATATATATATATATATGTATATATATATATATGTATATATATGTATATATGTCTATATACATATATATATATATACATATATATGTGTATATATATATATATATAATATATATATATATATATATATATATATATATTTATATATATATATATATATATATATATACATATGTATGTATATATATATATATATATTTATATATATATATATATATATATGTATATATATATATATATATATGTATATACATATACATATACAGCCTGGCCTCCGGCCAAATTGTTTTAACCCAATGCAGCCCCCGAGTCAAAAAGTTTGGGGACCACTGGTTTAAGCAAACATTTTCCAAAGTAATTACTGCAGACACACGCAGTCTTATTGTATTACACAAGATGATGAACGTGATTATTTTTAAGAGCCAATTCCTTATATATATATATATATATATATATATATATATATACATATATATATATATATATATATATATATATATATATATATATATATATATATATTTTATTTTTATTTTATTTTTTTTATTTTTTTTATTTATTTTTTTAAGACAATATGATTTGCCTGAGTGGCTAGAAGACACCGAGAGTAACAAGCGGTAGACAACGGATTAGAAAGGACAGATTTAAAAAAAATAAATAAATAAAAAATAAATATATAAAAAAAATGAAACAGGCCTGTAGAGATGAAGTAGTCTTGTGATTTTTTTTTTCCCACACATACATATATATATATATATATATATATATATATATATATATATATATATATAAAATATATATGTCTTAATAAGGTTAATAATATATAATATATATGTCTTAATAAGGTTATCCAAATAATAGTGCTCGATACCGTAGTAGAGCGCAATATATGTATGTGTGGGAAAAAAAATCACAAGACTACTTCATCTCTACAGGCCTGTTTCATGAGGGGGTTCCCTCAATCATCAGGAGATTTTTTTATTTTTATTTTTTTTATTTATTTTTTTCTCCTGATGATTGAGGGAACCCCCTCATGAAACAGGCCTGTAGAGATGAAGTAGTCTTGTGATTTTTTTCCCCACACATACATATATATATATATAATATACATATATATATATATATATATATATATATATATATATATATATATATATATATACATCAAAGTTTATTTATATAGCCCTAAATCACGAGTGTCTCAAAGGGCTGCACAAGCCAAAACGACATCCTCGGCTCAGATCCCACATCAGGGCAAGGAAAACTCATATATATATATATATATATATATATATATATATATATATATATATATATATATATATATATATTATCGTTTAAAATCAGGGGTGTCCAAACTTTTCCGACCAAGGGCTGCATACTGAAAAGTACCTGCAGGGGCCATTATGACATATATATATATGTATATTTTATCATTTTTCTCAAAAAAAATGTTATGCTGGCGCCTTCCCTGCTACAAAACCTCCACAAATATCATCCCATTGGGGTTGAGTTTTTTCTCGCCCTGATGTGGGATCTGAGCCGAGGATGTCGTTGTGGCTTGTGCAGCCCTTTGAGACACTCAAAGGCTATATAAGTAAACATTGAACCAGGAATTGATTAACGTGGACCCCGACTTAAACAAGTTGAAAAACGTATTGGGGTGTTACCATTTAGTGGTCAATTGTACGGAATATGTACTGTACTGTGCAATCTACTAATACAAGTTTCATTTAATCAATTAATCAATCAATTTATTGACGAAATATGGCTGACATGCTACACATTGTACAAATATAACGATTTTCCGAAGAGAAACACTACATTTTGAAATATTGTCCCAGTTTTTAAGGATCAAATATTATTTTTGTTGTCCTACATAATATCAGTGGGGGTTTTTTTTACTCCTTGTTTAACTCTTCCCTGGGAGGGCACTTATAGCACCGTTAATATGACAGATGTAGTGCACTGATCTAATCCTATCAAGGGGAGAAGGCAATGAGATGTAGTTCATCCGAAGGACGGAGGTCTGCAGCCTTCGCCTGCAATCAGTCCGCTGAAAACAATCACCCAAATGACCTTTGAACACGTCAACGTATTTACTTCATTTGGTTAAGTGCTTCCTTAGAACCGCACAAGTTATTTCAAGAATCAAACATATGAAAAAAAAAAAGAAAGAAGTCGAGTCTTAGCCCGATGTCAGCGGAGGTTTACAAACCTCGTTTCCATATGATTTGGGAAATTGTGTTAGATGTAAATATAAACGGAATACAATGATTTGCAAATCATTTTCAAGCCATATTCAGTTGAATATGCTACAAAGACAACATATTTGATGTTCAAACTCATAAACATTTGTTTTTTTTTGCAAATAATCATTAACTTTAGAATTTGATGCCAGCAACACGTGACAAAGAAGTTGGGAAAGGTGGCAATAAATACTGATAAAGTTGAGGAATGCTCATCAAACACTTATTTGGAACATCCCACAGGTGAACAGGCTAATTGGGAACAGGTGGGTGCCATGATTGGGTATAAAAGTAGATTCCATGAAATGCTCAGTCATTCACAAACAAGGATGGGGCGAGGGTCACCACTTTGTCAACAAATGCCTGAGCAAATTGTTGAACAGTTTAAGAAAAACCTTTCTCAAGCAGCTATTGCAAGGAATTTAGGGATTTCACCATCTACGCTCCGTAATATCATCAAAGGGTTCAGAGAATGTGGAGAAATCACTGCACGTAAGCAGCTAAGCCCGTGACCTTCCATCCCTCAGGCTGTACTGCATCAACAAGCGACATCAGTGTGTAAAGGATATCACCACATGGGCTCAGGAACACTTCAGAAACCCACTGTCAGTAACTACAGTTGGTCGCTACATCTGTAAGTGCAAGTTAAAACTCTCCTATGCAAGGCGGACACCGTTTATCAACAACACCCAGAAACGCCGTCGGCTTCGCTGGGCCTGAGCTCATCTAAGATGGACTGATACAAAGTGGAAAAGTGTTCTGTGGTCTGACGAGTCCACATTTCAAATTGTTTTGGGAAACTGTGGACGTCGTGTCCTCCGGACCAAAGAGGAAAAGAACCATCCGGATTGTTCTAGGCGCAAAGTGTAAAAGGCAGCATGTGTGATGGTATGGGGGTGTATTAGTGCCCAAGACATGGGTAACTTACACATCTGTGAAGGCACCATTAATGCTGAAAGGTGCATACAGGTTTTGGAGCAACATATGGACGTTACCATGGACGCCCCTGCTTATTTCAGCAAGACAATGCCAAGCCACATGTTACATCAATGTGGCTTCATAGTAAAAAGGTGTGGGTACTAGACTGGCCTGCCTGTAGTCCAGACCTGTCTCCCATTGAAAATGTGTGAAGCCTAAAATAGCAGAAGGGAGACCCCCGGACTGTTGAACAACTTAAGCTGTACATCAAGCAAGAATGGGAAAGAATTCCACCTGAGAAGCTTCAAAAATGTGTCTCCTCAGTTCCCAAACCTTTACTGAGTGTTGTTAAAAGGAAAGGCCATGTAACACAGTGGTGAACATGCCCTTTCCCAACTACTTTGGCACGTGTTGCAGCCATGAAATTCTAAGTTAATTAATATTTGCAAAAAAAAAAATAAAGTTTATGAGTTTGAACATCAAATATGTTGTCTTTGTAATGCATTCAATTGAATATGGGTTGAAAAGGATTTGCAAATCATTGTATTCCGTTTGTATTTACATCTAACACAATTTCCCAACTCATATGGAAACGGGGTTTGTAAATGCCCTGAAGATGGACGCAGGGATTGCGGCGTTTTGGTGGAAAGTGGTTGCTGTTGGATAGACTGTCACTGGCGGGCCAAAAGCGAGAGGGGAAACAAAATGAGAGAAAACAGGTACATCTCCCCCAGGTCTATAATCCTGAGATTACTGTTGACTCTGGGGCTCGTCTGACTACACTCCAGGCTGCCTGTGCTTCACTTCTAATCTCCTCGGCCCCAGCTGTCCACCAATTGATTTGAAGATTCTCTGAATCAATTACTCCTCTGTCCAAGGTCTCATTGCCTCGCGAGATGCACTCACACATGCTCGCTTGCCACACACACACACACACACACACACACACACACACACACACACACACACACACACACACACACACACACACACACACACACACACATCCTTGTATTTGTTACCTTCTTGAGCCCTCTGAAAAATGCCAATGTGGAAGACCTTTGCTTCCGGGTGAGTTCTCAGGACCATTCCAGGGAAGACATTGTCATGAGATGGTTTAGACTTCTTTAGTTTTTTCAGGAACAGAGTCTTTGGCGTGATTTTCCGCCGCTGCCTTTTCTTACGTGAGCACACGAATGGTTTCCTTCCGTCCGCCGTCTGCTTTTCAGCAGCACGTCGTTGTCGTTCGCCGTCTACTTCGTGAGAAAAAGACTGCGTTTAGTTATTTTTATTTATTTTTAATGTTTTGTTTGTAATTGTTTTTTAATCTTCATTATTTACTTCAAGTTATAACAGTATGTCCCTATGTACATACATTTTTTTATTTTTTTTATTAATTTTGGCCAAAGGGGCACATTTCAATTTCTTACACACACTTGTTATTTCATATGTTGACCGGAGGGGGAGCACTTTTAAAACCGACATATTTTGATATATTTCACCACCAGGGGTGCAAATGAGACATTCTCTATTAGATGCAATGGTTTTCCGTATTGGGACCGTGATTTATGTCCTAACTTGTTCACACCTCCTCATATGGACGGCACTTTTCCTTGTTGATGTCTCAAGAAGCGTAGAAATACAAGAACAAACACACGCACATTCTTGTATTTTATACCTTCTTGAGACCTCCGAAAAAAGCAGACCTCTTTAGGACCACCGTCTCTAGATATATAAAGATTTGTATTTACAACATTAATAATATATACATACTATGCAAATATAAAAAAACCTTGTTGTGACAAATGAGTTGGAATTTCACAAGAAAAAGGTCACAATTTCACAAGAAAAACTTAGAATTTTGGCGGTATTATAATAAAAGTCGTCATTTTACTCAACGCAGGTCAGCATTTTACAAGAAAAACTGAATAATTGTGCAATATTGTGATAAAAGTTGGAATGTTACTCGATAACAGTCGCAATTTTACAAGAAAAGCTTAACATTTTGGCAGTTTTATGAAAAGAGTTGTAATTTTACTCGACAAAAGTCACTATCTTATAAGAAAACTTTAAAATGTTGGCAATGTTATAATAATAATCTTAATTTTACTCTGCAAAATTATAACAAAACACTATTTTACAAAAACAAAAAAATTGGCAATATTGTGATAAAAGTCAGAATTTTATAAGACAAATGTCACCATTTTGCATTAAAAAGTAATAATTTTACATAAAAAAAGTTACAATTTTACATAAAAAAAGTTATAATTTTACGAGAACATATTGCAATATTACAGAAACAGAAAGAATTTGAGAAATTGTTCCCAATTTTATAAGAAAAAAGTTGACACATTGTGAGAAAAAGACTGCGTCTAGTTATTTTTATTTCTTTTTAATGTTTTGTTTGTAATTGTTTTTTAATCTTCATTATTCACTTCAAGTTATAACAGTATGTCCCTATATACATACATTTTTTTTTATTTTTTTTTTATTAATTTTGGCCAAAGGGGCGCATTTCAATTTCTTACACACACTTGTTATTTCATATGTTGACCGGAGGGGGAGCACTTTTAAAACCGACATATTTTGATATATTTCACCACCAGGGGTGCAAATGAGACATTCTCTATTAGATGCAATGGTTTTCCGTATTGGGACCATGATTTATGTCCTAACTTGTTCACACCTCCTCATAAGGACGGCACTTTTCTTTGTTGATGTCTCAAGAAAGGTAGGAATACAAGAACAAACACACACACATTCTTGTATTTAATACCTTCTTGAGACCTCTGAAAAAAGCAGACCTCTTTAGGACCACCGTTTCTAGATATATAAAGATTTGTATTTACAACATTAATAATATATACATACTATGCAAATATAAAAAAACCTTGTTGTGACAAATGAGTTGGAATTTCACAAGAAAAAGGTCACAATTTCACAAGAAAAACTTAGAATTTTGGCGGTGTTATAATAGAAGTCGTCATTTTACTCAACGCAGGTCAGCATTTTACAAGAAAAACTGAATAATTGTGCAATATTGTGATAAAAGTTGGAATGTTACTCCTCAACAGTCACAATTTTACAAGAAAAGCTTAACGTTTTGGCAGTTTTATGAAAAGAGTCGTAATTGTACTCGACAGAAGTCACAATTTTATAAGAAAAACTTTAAAATGTTGACAATGTTATAATAATAATCTGAATTTTACTCGGCAAAATTATGACAAAACACTATTTTACAAAAACAAAAACATTGGCAATATTGTGATAAAAGTCAGAATTTCATATGACAAATGTCACCATTTTGCATTGAAAAGTAATAATTTTACATAAAAAAAAGTTATAATTTTACATAAAAAAAGTTACAATTTTACATAAAAAAAGTTATAATTTTACGAGAACATATTGCAATATTACAGAAACAGAAAGAATTTGAGAAATTGTTCCCAATTTTATAAGAAAAAAGTTGACACATTGTGAGAAAAAGACTGCGTTTAGTTATTTTCATTTATTTTTAATGTTTTGTTTGTAATTGTTTTTTAATCTTCATTATTTACTTCAAGTTATAACAGTATGTCCCTATATACATACATTTTTTTATTTCTTTTATTAATTTTGGCCAAAGGGGCACATTTCAATTTCTTACACACATTTGTTATTTCATATGTTGACCGGAGGGGGAGCACTTTTAAAACCGACATATTTTGATATATTTCACCACCAGGGGTGCAAATGAGACATTCTCTATTAGATGCAATGGTTTTCCGTATTGGGACCATGATTTATGTCCTAACTTGTTCACACCTCCTCATAAGGACGGCACTTTTCCTTGTTGATGTCTCAAGAAGCGTAGAAATACAAGAACAAACACACACACATTCTTGTATTTTATACCTTCTTGAGACCTCCGAAAAAAGCAGACCTCTTTAGGACCACCGTCTCTAGATATATAAAGATTTGTATTTACAACATTAATAATATATACATACTATGCAAATATAAAAAAACCTTGTTGTGACAAATGAGTTGGAATTTCACAAGAAAAAGGTCACAATTTCACAAGACAAACTTAGAATTTTGGCGGTATTATAATAAAAGTCGTCATTTTACTCAACGCAGGTCAGCATTTTACAAGAAAAACTGAATAATTGTGCAATATTGTGATAAAAGTTGGAATGTTACTCCTCAACAGTCACAATTTTACAAGAAAAGCTTAATGTTTTGGCAGTTTTATGAAAAGAGTCGTCATTTTACTCGACAAAAGTCACAATCTTATAAGAAAACTTTAAAATGTTGGCAATATTATAATAATAATCTTAATTTTACTTTGCAAAATTATAACAAAACACTATTTTTACAAAAACAAAAAAATTGACAATATTGTGATAAAAGTCAGAATTTTATATGACAAATGTCACCATTTTGCATTAAAAAGTAATAATTTTACATAAAAAAAGTTATAATTTTACATAAAAAAAGTTATAATTTTACATAAAAAAAGTTATAATTTTACGAGAACATATTGCAATATTACAGAAACAGAAAGAATTTTGACACACTGTGAGAAAAAGACTGCGTTTAGTTATTTGTATTTTTTTTTAATGTTTTGTTTGTAATTGTTTTTTAATCTTCATTATTTACTTCAAGTTATAACAGTATGTCCCTATATACATACATTTTTTTATTTCTTTTATTAATTTTGGCCAAAGGGGCACATTTCAATTTCTTACACACACTTGTTATTTCATATGTTGACCGGAGGGGGAGCACTTTTAAAACCGACATATTTTGATATATTTCACCACCAGGGGTGCAAATGAGACATTCTCTATTAGATGCAATGGTTTTCCGTATTGGGACCATGATTTATGTCCTAACTTGTTCACACCTCCTCATAAGGACGGCACTTTTCCTTGTTGATGTCTCAAGAAGCGTAGAAATACAAGAACACACACGCACACACACACACACACGCACAAACGAGCTTTCAACGACATACTCATGGAGGACGACCGCGATGCCTATGACACGTCTGTCTTGAAGCAGACCGTAATGGTTCATTATGGTCATTAAAAGCTGCGTATTCTACTATTTTTCCCCAATTATAATATTCTAGCCTTGATGCTGGAATTTAGACAGTTTAAAAGCCTTACTGAGAATATGCTGCATTGTGTGTCTGTGAGTTTAATGAGTTGTGTTTGTCCACTCTCTCTAATGCAGAGTGTGTGTGGCCAAGAAGTTCTCTAAAGCTATACGAAATACATGCTATATATCCCATAAACCAGACCTGGGCAAAATAAGGCCCTGGGGCCACATCCGGCCCGTTAAGCCCGTCGTACATTCCCAAATATTTTTTTTAGGTCTTTAAGATGTAAAGTGTAGCTGCCATTATGATGTGCAGTCATGTTTTCTATACCATAAGTCTTCAACTATACAAAGTCTTTCAATGGTTGGAACCTACACTTTTGCATGTATACTAGTTACTATGGTGATCTAATTAGTTACTATGGTAATGTAAGTCACAGCAGCTCAGACGAGGCACCAAGCGGTGTGGGTGGGGAGCGTTTCCACAGAGTGTTTCCAGAGCTTGAAATGCGGGTGTCAGGGTCAGACGCGGAAGGAGATTTTTACTACAAAGTTCTAAAGCTTAGTGATACGTCAGATGTATCAGATTGTAGATGGGTTTATTTTTTTACCCTTCGCGTTGATATTTCACAGTTTGTTGCATTTTTGTTGCATTTTGCTTGATTGTAAAATATGTCGATCGAGAGGTGGTGTGACGTTCATATGCTGTCAATATTCAGTGTTTTATCCTTCATAGTTAATATTGTAAATCCCACATTCTTTGTTTTCATGTACATTCTGGGTGGCTCATTCAGTAAAAAAAATAAAATAAAAAATAAATAAATAAATATATATATATATATATATATATATATATATATATATATATATATATATATATATATATATATATATATATATATATATATATATATACATATATATATATAGATAGATATTAGGGATGTCCGATAAATGCGTTAAAATGTAATATCGGAAATTATCGTATCGTTTTTTTTATTATCGGTATCGTTTTTTTTGTTGTTTTTTTTCTTTTTGTTTTTTATTAAATCAACATAAAAAACACAAAATACACTTACAATTAGTTCACCAACCCAAAAAAACTCCCTCCCCTCATTCACACTGTTTCACAAAAAAGGGTTGTTTCTTTCTGTTATTAATATTCTGGTAGGTTCCTACATTATATATCAATATATATCAATACAGTCTGCAGAGATACAGTCCGTAAGCACACATGATGCTGCTCCACTAATAGTACCAACCTTTAACAGTTAATTTTACTCATTTTCATTAATTACTAGTTTCTATGTAACTGTTTTTATATTATTTTACTGTTTTTAATTTATTCATCTTATTTTATAATTTTTTTTTAAAAAGTACCTTATCTTCACCATACCTGGTTGTCCAAATTAGGCATAATAATGTGTTAATTCCACACACACACACATATATATATATATATATATATATATATATATATATATATATATATATATATATATATATATATATATATATATATATATATATATATATATATATATATATATATATATATATATATATATATATATGTATGTGTGGGAAAAAAATCACAAGACTATTTCATCTCTACAGGCCTGTTTCATGAGGGGGGGTTCCCTCAATCGTCAGGAGATTTTAATGGGAGCATTCGCATACCATGGTTTATATAGGGCACAGAGTGGGTGGGTACAGGCTGGCCTAGGGGCGTGGTGATTGGTTCATGTGTTACCTAGGAGGTGTTTCCGTCTATGGCGGCATGTTGTTACAATTTCGCTGCGCTTGTTGAGGGATGACAGGTCTGGACGGTAAATAATAAACAGTTTCTCTTTCAAGCATAGGTTGCATCTTTTATTACCACTATTGTAAGGTGTGCTGGATGCAAGAATTTGCCATGTTATTGAATATTCAACATTATTGTCTTTGTCAACGAACATTGGACACAAATTCCTCAATCTGATTGACAAACACTTTCCCAAAGACAACACCCTAAGAAAAGTATTCAACAAGAACAACATTAAATTGAGCTACAGCTGCATGAACAATATACGACAAATCATCTCAAACCACAACAAAACAATTGCAAATGAGCCGTCGACCCCCAGACAGAGCGACTCCAAAACCAACAAAGCATGTAACTGTCGAAAGAAACCTGATTGCCCCCTCAACGGGGGGTGCTTACAAACATCAGTTGTCTACCAATCTAAGGTAATACGCAAGGACATTAACACATCCGACACATATGTAGGATTAACCGAGGGAGAATTCAAAACCAGATGGAACAATCACAAGGCTTCTTTCAGGAACCAAAACCTGCGAAATACCACAGAACTCAGCAAACACATTTGGGACCTCAAAGACAATAATGTTGAATATTCAATAACATGGCAAATTCTTGCATCCAGCACACCTTACAATAGTGGTAATAAAAGATGCAACCTATGCTTGAAAGAGAAACTGTTTATTATTTACCGTCCAGACCTGTCATCCCTCAACAAGCGCAGCGAAATTGTCACAGCATGCCGCCATAGACGGAAACACCTCCTAGGTAACACATGAGCCAATCACCACGCCCCTAGGCCAGCCTGTACCCACCCACTCTGTGCCCTATATAAACCATGGTATGCGAATGCTCCCATTAAAATCTCCTGATGATTGAGGGTACCCCCCCTCATGAAACAAGCCTGTAGAGATGAAATAGTCTTGTGATTTTTTTCCCACACATACATATATATATATATATATATATATATATATATATATATATATATATATATATATATATATATATATGTTTAGATATATATACAGAGCTCTAAACTTCATGTGACCTTCCAATTAGCCAACGTACAGTACGCAGAGAGCTTCATGGAATGGGTTTCCATGGCCGTGCAGCTGCATCTAAGCCATACATCACCAAGTCCAATGCAAAGTGTGGGATGCAGTGGTGTAAAGCACGTCGCCACTGGACTCTAGAGCAGCGGAGACGCCTTCTCTGGACTGATGAATCACGCTTTTCTATCTGGCAATCTGATATACCAGTCTGGGTTTGGAGGTTGCCAGGACTGCATTGTGCCGAGTGTGAAATTTGGTGGAGGAGGAATTATGGTGTGGGGTTGTTTTTACAGGAGTTGGGCTTTGCCCCTTAGTTCCAGTGAAAGGAACTTTGAATGCTCCTGGATACCAAAACATTTTGGACAATTCCATGCTCCCAATCTTGTGGGAACAGTTTGGAGCGGGCCCCTTCCTCTTCCAACATGACTGTGCACCAGTGCACAAAGCAAGGCCCATAAATACATGCATGACAAGAGTCTGGTGTGGATGAACTTGACTGGCCTGCACAGAGTCCTGACCTGAACTCGATAGAACACCTTTGGGATGAATTAGAACGGAGACTTGGAGCCTGGCCTTCTCCACCAACATTAGTGTGTGACCTTTTGGAAGAATGGTGGAAAATTCCTATAAACACACTCGGCAACCTTGTGGACAGCCTTCCCAGAAGAGTTGAAGCTGTAATAGCTGCAAAAAGTAGACCCACATCATATTGAACCCTATGGGTTAGGAATGTGATGGCACTTCAAGTTCATATGTGAGTATATATGTATATAAATTATCATTATTATTATTATTACGAACTCTCACAAATGTTTGGTGATGAAAAAATGTACTTTTAAGATGAACCTCTTGACCACTTCTGCTGTAATTGGCTTGCCAGGATGAGGACCATCCAGGTTGTAGTTAGCGGCTACAAAAACATTATAGCAGTTTATTGCCAATTAAACGAATGTGTTCTAAAACAGACTCGAGTGTGGGATTTGAGCAGTAATGTACCAAAAAAAATTAATAATAAGGGTTGAGGCATAAAAGTAATTGAAGGTCAGTTTGGAAGACGGAGCCTCCCGGGCGCACACTTCCTCCACCAAGACAAAGACATGCTGCTCTTTGACAGACGCCATCTTCAGGCTCCGCTCCCAGCTCCTAGCGAGCCCCCCCCCCTCCTTCCATACCCTTCCCCGAACGGCGTGTCATTAATAATGCAGCACGTTCTTCCTCCGACTTCCCAGACAGATGTGCAGGGATTGAGCCCGAGGTTCCCTGCTGCTCATCAACAGCGGCTGTTGTTTTGAGGGCCGCCTTGTATTGCTGTTCTTTGACGTGGTGTTTGCAGATCGACCATGGCATGACACTAAACCAGCGTTTTTCAACCACTGTGTGAGATACAGTCTGGTGTGCAAAAAAACATTTTTTGCAAACCAGTAATTATAGTCTGCAAATTATGTGTTGTTGTTGAGTGGTTGGTTTAAACCAAAAATAAACAAAAGGTGAGTGCCCTTAGGAAAAGGCATTGAAGCTTAGTGAAGGCTATGCAGAACAAAACTGAACTGGCTACAAAGTAAAGAAAAACAGAATGCTGGACGACAGCAAAGACTTACTGTGGAGCAAAGGCAATGTACATCCGAACATGACATGACAATCTACAATGTCCCCACAAAGAAGGATTAAAAACAACTGAAATATTCTCGATTGCTAAAACAAAGTAGATCGCGCAAAGGAAGACATGAAACTGCTACAGTCTGGTGTGCCGTGGGAGATTATCGAATTTCACATATTTGGGTTAAAAACAGTTTTTGCAAACCAGTAATTATAGTCTGCAAATGATGTGTTGTTGTTGAGTGTCGGTGCTGTCTAGAGCTCGGCAGAGTAACCGTGTAATACTCTTCCATATCAGTAGGTGGCAGCAGGTAGCTAATTGCTTTGGAAATGCAGGTAAAAAGGTGTCTTATGCTTAAACCAAAAATAAACAAATGATGAGTGCCCTTAAGAAAAGGCATTGAAGCTTAGGGAAGGCTATGCAGAACAAAACTAAAACTGAACTGGCTACAAAGTAAAAAAAAAACGGAATGCTGGACGACAGCAAAGACTTACTGTGGAGTGAAGGCGGCGTCCACAATGTACATCCGAACATGACATGACAATCAACAATGTCCCCACAAAGAAGGATTAAAAACAACTGAAATATTCTCGATTGCTAAAACAAAGAATATTGCGCAAAGGAAGACATGAAACTGCTACAGTCTGGTGTGCCGTGGGAGATTATCTAATTTCACATATTTGGGTTGAAAACAGTTTTTGCAAATCAGTATTTATAGTCTGCAAATGATGTGTTGTTGTTGAGTGTCGGTGCTGTCTAGAGCTCGACAGCGTAACCGTGTAATACTCTTCTATATCAGTAGGTGGCAGCCGGTAGCTAATTGCTTTGGAAATGCAGGTAAAAAGGTGTCTTATGCTTAAACCAAAAATAAACAAAAGGTGAGTGCCCCTAAGAAAAGGCATTGAAGCTTAGTGAAGGCTATGCAGAACAAAACTAAAACTGAACTGGCTACAAAGTAAACAAAAACGGAATGCTGGACGACAGCAAAGACTTACTGTGGAGCAAAGGCGGCGTCCACAATGTACATCCGAACATGACATGACAATCTACAATGTCCCCACAAAGAAGGATTAAAAACAACTGAAATGTTCTCGATTGCTAAAACAAAGTAGATCGCTCAAAGGAAGACATGAAACTGCTACAGTCTGGTGTGCCGTGGGAGATTATCGAATTTCACATATTTGGGTTAAAAACTGTTTTTGCAAACCAGTAATTATAGTCTGCAAATGATGTGTTGTTGTTGAGTGTCGGTGCTGTCTAGAGCTCGGCAGAGTAACAGTGTAATACTCTTCCATATCAGTAGGTGGCAGCAGGTAGCTAATTGCTTTGGAAATGCAGGTAAAAAGGTGTCTTATGCTTAAACCAAAAATAAACAAAAGGTGAGTGCCCTTAAGAAAAGGCATTGAAGCTTAGTGAAGGCTATGCAGAACAAAACTAAAACTGAACTGGCTACAAAGTAAACAAAAACGGAATGCTGGACGACAGCAAAGACTTACTGTGGAGCAAAGACGGCGTCCACAATGTACATCCGAACTTGACATGACAATCAACAATGTCCCCACAAAGAAGGATTAAAAACAACTGAAATGTTCTCGATTGCTAAAACAAAGTAGATCGCGCAAAGGAAGACATGAAACAGCTACAGTCTGGTGTGCCGTGGGAGATTATCTAATTTCACATATTTGGGTTAAGAACAGTTTTTGCAAACCAGTAATTATTGTCTGCAAATGATGTGTTGTTGTTGAGTGTCGGTGCTGTCTAGAGCTCGGCAGAGTAACCGTGTAATACTCTTCCATATCAGTAGGTGGCAGCCGGTAGCTAATTGCTTTGGAAATGCAGGTAAAAAGGTGTCTTATGCTTAAACCAAAAATAAACAAAAGGTGAGTGCCCCTAAGAAAAGGCATTGAAGCTTAGGGAAGGCTATGCAGAACAAAACTAAAACTGAACTGGCTACAAAGTAAACAAAAACGGAATGCTGGACGACAGCAAAGACTTAATGTGGAGCGAAGACGGCGTCCACAATGTACATCCGAACATGACATGACAATCAACAATGTCCCCACAAAGAAAGATTAAAAACAACTGAAATATTCTTGATTGCTAAAACAAAGTAGATCGCTCAAAGGAAGACATGAAACTCCTACAGTCTGGTTTGCCGTGAGAGATTATCGAATTTCACCTATTTGCGTTAAAAACATTTTTTGCAAACCAGTAATTATAGTCTGCAAATGATGTGTTGTTGTTGAGTGTCGGTGCTGTCTAGAGCTCGGCAGAGTAACCGTGTAATACTCTTCCATATCAGTAGGTGGCAGCAGGTAGCTAATTGCTTTGGAAATGCAGGTAAAAAGGTGTCTTATGCTTAAACCAAAAATAAACAAAAGGTGAGTGCCCTTAAGAAAAGGCATTGAAGCTTAGTGAAGGCTATGTAGAACAAAACTAAAACTGAACTGGCTACAAAGTAAACAAAAACGGAATGCTGGACGACAGCAAAGACTTACTGTGGAGCGAAGGCGGCGTCCACAATGTACATCCGAACATGACATGACAATCAACAATGTCCCCACAAGGAAGGATTAAAAACAACTGAAATATTCTCGATTGCTAAAACAAAGTCGATCGCTCTTAGGAAGACATGAAACAGCTACAGGAAAATACCAAAACAAGAGAAAAAGCCACCAAAATAGGAGCGTAAGACCAGAAGTAAAACACTACACACAGGAAAAGAGCAAAAAACTCAAAATAAGTCAGGGTGTGATGTGACAGGTCGTGACAATACACCTACTTTGAGACAAGAGCTATATTGATGCATGTTTGGTTATGGTTTAAAGTCTGTCAAAACTTGGACTATGGCATGGTTTGTTCTCCCGAGGTGCAAATGATTTGGACCAGGCATGACGTGCAGGTGAATACATATTTGATTTTAACACTCAAAAAAAGAATAAACAAAAGGCGCGCACAAGGGCGGAAGTACAAAACTTGACTATAAACACAAAACGTGCACAAAGGCAGAAACTATGAACAATGAAACAAAACTTGCAAACTATGGCATGAATAAAGAAAACTTACTTGGACGAGAAAACGGCATGAAAAAGAGCAGCCAGGGTCATAAGGGTGTGTGGAGAGTGTGTCAGGGGTATGATGTTGCCGGGGAGACTTCCTGGCAACAATGGGTTTAAATAATAGTGACATGATTAAAGACAGGTGTGTGAGTCGTGAGGGCAGGTGAAAACTAATGGGTTGCTATGGTGACAAACAAGAGTGCACAATGAGTCCAAACGTGGAACAGGTGAAACTAATGGGTAACCATGGAAACAAGACAAGGGAGTGAAAAGCAGGAACTAAAAAGTCCAATAACTAAACGAAACAAAACATGACTAAAACAAAAACATGATCAACACAGACATGACAAAGTCATATCCAACAATTGCAACAATGACTTTTTGTTGAGTGTCGGTGCTGTCTAGAGCTCGGCAGAGTAACCGTGTAATACTCTTCCATATCAGTAGGTGGCAGCCGGTAGATAATTGCTTTGTAGATGCAGGTAAAAAGGTGTCTTATGCTTAAACCAAAAAATAAACAAAAGGTGAGTGCCCTTAAGAAAAGGCATTGAGGCTTGGACACAACAAACTCCCTTTTTGTCTCTCATGGACACACACCTGTTGTTGTTGACTTTGGACTAGCGACTGCACGACATCAAGGCCGCGGAACAGACACACACTGCAGGCTTACACACAAACATGCATCCACAAAAATATACGCCACACACATACATACCCACCCACCCCAATCGAACGCCCTCGACGCAAATCCCATAGAGGTGATGAAAGGATGGTCAGCGCCTGAGAGCTGCGGCCTACCACCATGACCCCGCACTCCCTTCCCTCTGTTGCTAGATATCTCAAGATGTATGTTGTAATATGTATATGTGCTTTGCTATGGAGGTTTTTTCCCACTCCAGACTGGGCCCCCTTAGGAGCCCAGTCCAGATTGTATTTTTTTACTCATCCTTCCCCAGCGTTTTACCTTTTTCCCATCTTTTGCCTTGTGGCGACCTATCGGCGTTCCTGTTCTGTAACCCTGTACACTGTTTGTTTGTCTAATCTTGAACGGGTTTGTGTTGAAAAAAAAGTTTTGTTGTACTTGTGCAATGACAATAAAGACATATGCTATGCTTAGGGAAGGCTTTGCAGAACGAAACTAAAACTGAACTGGCTACAAAGTAAACAAAAACAGAATGCTGGACGACAGCAAAGACTTAATGTGGAGCAAAGACGGCGTCCACAAAGTACATCCAAACATGACATGACAATCAACAATGTCCCCACAAAGAAGGATTAAAAACAACTGGAATATTCTTGATTGCTAAAACAAAGTAGATGCGGGAAATATTGTTCAAAGGAAGACATGAAACTGCTACAGGAAAATACCAAAAAAAGAGAAAAAGCCACCAAAATAGGAGCGCAAGACAAGAACTAAAACACTACACAGGAAAACAGCAAAACAAGTACAAATAAGTCAGGGTGTGATGTGACAGGGGGTGACAGTACACCTACTTTGAGACAAGAGCTATATTGATGCATGCTTTGTTATGGTTTAAATTCATATCCAACAATTGCGACAACGACTTTTTACTAAAAAAGCAAAAGCCATTTATCAACAACACCCAGAAATGCCGCCAACTGCGCCTGACCGAGCTCATCTAAGATGGACTGATGCAAAGTGGAAAAGTGTTCTGTGGTCTGACGAGTCCACATTTCAAATTGTTTTTGGAAACTGTGGACGTCGTGTCCTCCGGACCAAAGAGGAAAAGAACCATCCGGACTGTTCTCGGCGCAAAGTGTAAAAGGCAGCATGTGTGATGGTATGGGGGTGTATTAGTGCCCAAGACATGGGTAACTTACACATCTGTGAAGGCGCCATGAATGCTGAAAGGTACATAAAGGTTTTAGAGCAACATATGTTCCAAGCAATGTCTTTTACATGGACGCCCCTGCTTATTTAAGCAATTCAATGCCAGCAAAAATTAACAAGAAGTTTGCAATTCCCCCTTCAAAACAAAAGTTTTGTAAAAACCGGTCACCTTTTTTCAAACATGATCTCCTCTGAGCGCGCTTGTCGTGTTGGCTTCAAACTAGCACAGGAGAGAGATTGAACACTTTTGATTAAAAGTTGACCAAAGAGTTTTAATTACTGCTCCGGTTTGGATTGTATGTGCCGTCAAAGTCGGTCCCGTCCATCGCTGCTTGCAGCTTTAATTTTACTTGTTTTGGAAGGTCTTGAGAAGCCGAATGTTCTTGTTCTATGGGCAGATAATTTAGCTTAGTTCAAATAAAACTAAACTCAGACAAAACTGCCTGTAACTTCCAGCGCAAAAATGCGCTCTAGCACCCCCTAGGAAGAAAACACAGACACAACTGCTCCTAGGAAGAAAACTCAGACAAAACTGCCTGTAACTTCCAGTAGAAATGTCTTAGAGACATGAAACAAAAACCTCTATGTAGTTCTCACTTAGACCTACATTTCATTAACTAATAACCCCCAGCAAAAATCAACAGAAAGTTTGCAATTCCCCCTTCAAAACAAAGGTTTTGTAAAAACCGGTCACCTTTTTTCAAACATTATCTCCTCTGAGCGCGCTTGTCGTGTCGGCTTCAAACTAGCACAGGAGAGAGATTGAACCCTTTTGATTAAAAGTTGACCAAAGAGTTTTAATTACTGCTCCGGTTTGGATTGTATGTGCCGTCAAAGTCGGTCCCGTCCATCGCTGCTTGCAGCTTTAATTTTACTTGTTTTGGAAGGTCTTGAGAAGCCGAATGTTCTTGTTCTATGGGCAGATAATTTAGCTTAGTTCAAATAAAACTAAACTCAGACAAAACTGCCTGTAACTTCCAGCGCAAAAATGCGCTCTAGCACCCCCTAGGAAGAAAACACAGACACAACTGCTCCTAGGAAGAAAACTCAGACAAAACTGCCTGTAACTTCCAGTAGAAATGTCTTAGAGACATGAAACAAAAACCTCTATGTAGTTCTCACTTAGACCTACATTTCATTAACTAATAACCCCCAGCAAAAATCAACAGAAAGTTTGCAATTCCCCCTTCAAAACAAAGGTTTTGTAAAAACCGGTCACCTTTTTTCAAACATTATCTCCTCTGAGCGCGCTTGTCGTGTCGGCTTCAAACTAGCACAGGAGAGAGATTGAACCCTTTTGATTAAACGTTGACCAAAGAGTTTTAATTACTGCTCCGGTTTGGATTTTATGTGCCGTCAAAGTCGACTTCGGACTACAACTTGACAAAAGTATTGGGACACTTAGGACGAAAATGGGACATAAGTATTGAGACACTTAGGAATAAAACTGGACAAAAGTATTGGGACACCTTCTCTGGACAGAAGTATTGGGACACTTAGGACTACAACTTGACAAAAGTATTGGGACACTTAGGACTAAAACTTGACAAAAGTATTGGGACACCTACACTGGACAAAAGTATTGGGACACTTAGGACTACAACTTGACAAAAGTATTGGGACACTTAGGACTAAAACTTGACAAAAGTATTGGGACACTTAGGACTAAAACTTGACAAAAGTATTGGGACCCTTAGGACGAAAATTGGACATAAGTATTGAGACACTTAGGAATAAAACTGGACAAAAGTATTGGGACACCTTCTCTGGACAGAAGTATTGGGACACTTCGGACTACAACTTGACAAAAGTATTGGGACACTTAGGACGAAAATTGGACATAAGTATTGAGACACTTAGGAATAAAACTGGACAAAAGTATTGGGACACCTTCTCTGGACAGAAGTATTGGGACACTTAGGACTACAACTTGACAAAAGTATTGGGACACTTAGGACTACAACTTGACAAAAGTATTGGGACACCTACACTGGACAAAAGTATTGGGACACTTAGGACTACAACTTGACAAAAGTATTGGGACACTTAGGACTACCACCGGACAAAAGTATTGGGACACCTACACTGGACAAATGTATTGGGACACTTAGGACTACAACTTGACAAAAGTATTGGGACACCTACACTGGACAAAAGTATTGGGACACTTAGGACTACAACTTGACAAAAGTATTGGGACACTTAGGACTACCACTGGAAAAAAGTATTGGGACACCTACACTGGACAAATGTATTGGGACACTTAGGACTACAACTTGACAAAAGTAGTGGGAAATTTAGGACTAAAACTGGATATAAGTATTGGGACACTTAGGACTAGCACCTGCCAAATATGTGGGCCCGACCAATGCTGCTTGCAGCTTTAATTAGGGCCCGTAATGGCCCATTGCAAAAGGACTCCCGAAGGGAGTCCTTATGCAATGGGACATAAGGACCTATTGTATTTGTAAGGTTTTATTATTATTCTTTCTTTCTTCTTCCGCCGCCTCTTTGAGCACTAATTTGACCCACTTAACATGCTTCAAAACTCACCATATTTGACCCACACATCAGGACCTGCGAAAATTGCCTTTTAATAAAAAAACCAAACCCCAAAACTCAAAATTGCGCTCTAGCGCCCCCTAGGAAAAAGAAAAAACTACGCTGCCTGTAACTCCCACTAGGAAGGTTGGAGAGACATGAAACAAAAAACCTTTATGTAGGTCTGACTTAGATCTACATTTCACAATTGTATATTCTCAGGCTAAAAGCAACAAGAAGTTGGCAATTCCCCCTTCAAGACAAAAAAGTACTAAAAACAGTAACTTTTGCCTCTTTGAGCTGTAATTTGACCCCCTTAACATGCTTCAAAACTCACCAAACTGAACACACACATCAGGACTGGCTAAAATTGTGATTTAATGAAAAAAACCTAACCCCAAATCTCAAAATTGTGCTCTACCGCAATTTTTTAATAAAACGCAGAAAAAACTGCTCCTCGGAAGAAAACAATGACAAAACTGCCTGTAACTCCCACTGGGAAGGTCGGAGAGACATGAAACGAAAACCTCAATGTAGGTCTCACTTAGACCTACATTTCATAAATTGACAAGCCCCAGCAAAAATCTACTGGAAGTTTGCTATTCCCCCTTCTAAACAACATTTTTGTAAAAACCGGTCACCTTTCTTCAAACATTATCTCCTCTGAGCGTGTTTGTCGTTTGGGCTTCAAACTAACACAGGAGAGTGATTGAACCCTTTTGATTAAAAGTTATTGAAAGAGTTTTAATAACTGCTCCGGTTTTGATTTTATGACCCTTCAAAGAACCGCTGCGCTAATGCTGCTGCACTGCTGTTTTTTTAAGATGGCTGCTTAAAAGCAGGAAGCACCAGCATGGCCAAACTATGCAGACAAGGTAGGTACACTACACAAAAGTCTTGGGACACTTCACAATAAAAGTATACAAAAGTATTGGGACACTTAGGACTAGCACCTGCCAAATACGCGGGCCCGACCAACGCTGCTTGCAGCTTTAATTTTACTTGTTTTGGAAAGTCTTGACAAGCCGATGTTCTATTGGCAAATAATTTAGCTTAGTTCAAATAAAATACCCCTCATTTTTGCATTTTTTTTTTCTCGTTTTTGAACACTGACTTTTTGCATACCAAAGATAAAAATAGCAATATAAAAATAGATATATATTTCTTGCAAAAATAAAACAAAGAACTAATGGCCTATAATATACACATTAGTGCACCAAAGACAAACAATAAGTGACAAAAAAGTACCATCCATCCATTTTCTACTGCTTGTCCCATTATCAATAAAATATATATGTTGCTGCCAATAAATTAATGATTATTTGCAAAAAAAATAAAATAAAGTTTTTTAGTTCGATATCTTGTCTTTGCAGTCTATTCAATTGAATATAAGTTGAAAAGGATTTGTTGTATTCTCTTTTTATTTACCATTTACACAACGTGACAACTTCACTGCTTTTGGCTTTTGTACTGGTTAATTCATGACTATGTGGTATGGATCTTTTTTTTTGTAGATTGATAGCGTACATTTAAACAACTTAGTCCAACTATACTCCAAACAGTGTATAATTGTATATAGAAGGCGTTTCAGGCTTTGAATGAACATGTGCTAGAGTACCAAACCTTCATTCATTCATGATGATAATGTGAACGTACAAAAGCACACCTGTCGACATGAGCAAAACGGCGCGGCCTTGAGAGGTGAGATCAGTTCACATTAACGCCGCCGCAGTTCAAGCAGCTTTTGCTGAAGCCGATGAGATGCCAAGTCTGTGGGGACGTCAAGCGGTCGGGGCGGAATCAATTTGACGCGGCGGCGTCAGGCGAGGTTGAAAGTAGTTGACGACAGTGTGTCTAGCAGGTGTGCTTAAGATGCAAACATTAAATCATGTTGTCACCTATAGTCCTCTTTGTATATTCAAGAGGGACGTGTCACACTTTGTTCTATCAAACATATTCATTAATATATCATAGCATATCAAATAATAATGTTTTGCCAACATACAAACCCCGTTTCCATATGAGTTGGGAATACAATGATTTGCAAATCCTTTTCAACCCATATTCAGTTGAATATGCTACAAAGACAACATATTTGATGTTCAAACTGATAAACTTTATTTTTTTTGTGCAAATAATCATTAACTTTAGAATTTGATGGCAGAAACACGTGACAAAGAAGTTGGGAAAGGTGGCAATAAATACTGATAAAGTTGAGGAATGCTCATCAAACACTTATTTGGAACATCCCACAGGTGTGCAGGCTAATTGGGAACAGGTGGGTGCCATGATTGGGTATAAAAGTAGATTCCATGAAATGCTCAGTCATTAACAAACAAGGATGTCAACAAATGCGTGAGCAAATTGTTGAACAGTTTAAGAAAAACCTTTCTCAAGCAGCTATTGCAAGGAATTTAGGGATTTCACCATCTACGCTCCGTAATATCATCAAAGGGTTCAGAGAATCTGGAGAAATCACTGCACGTAAGCAGCTAAGCCCGTGACCTTCGATCCCTCAGGCTGTACTGCATCAACAAGCGACATCAGTGTGTAAAGGATATCACCACATGGGCTCAGGAACACTTCAGAAACCCACTATCAGTAACTACAGTTGGTCGCTACATCTGTAAGTGCAAGTTAAAACTCTCTTATGCAAGGACGAAAACCGTTTATCAACAACACCCAGAAACGCCGTCGGCTTCGCTGGGCCTGAGCTCATCTAAGATGGACTGATGCAAAATGCAAAAGTGTTCTGTGGTCTGACGAGTCCACATTTCAAATTGTTTTTGGAAACTGTGGACGTGGTGTCCTCCGGACCAAAGAGGAAAAGAACCATCCGGATTGTTCTAGGCGCAAAGTGTAAAAGGCAGCATGTGTGATGGTATGGGGGTGTATTAGTGCCCAAGACATGGGTAACTTACACATCTGTGAAGGCACCATTAATGCTGAAAGGTACATACAGGTTTTGGAGCAACATATGTTGCCGTCCAAGCCACGTTACCATGGACGCCCCTGCTTATTTCAGCAAGACAATGCCAAGCCACGTGTTACATCAACGTGGCTTCATAGTAAAAGAGTGCGGGTACTAGACTGGCCTGCCTGTAGTCCAGACCTGTCTCCCATTGAAAATGTGAAGCCTAAAATAGCAGAAGGGAGACCCCCGGACTGTTGAACAACTTAAGCTGTACATCAAGCAAGAATGGGAAAGAATTCCACCTGAGAAGCTTCAAAAATGTGTCTCCTCAGTTCCCAAACCTTTACTGAGTGTTGTTAAAAGGAAAGGCCATGTAACACAGTGGTGATCGTTGCAGCCATGAAATTCTAAGTTAATTATTATTTGCAAAAAAAAAATAAAGTTTATGAGTTTGAACATCAAATATGTTGTCTTTGTAGCATATTCAACTGAATATGGCTTGAAAAGGATTTGCAAATCATTGTAATCTGTTTATATTTACATCTAACACAATTTCCCAACTCATATGGAAACGGGGTTTGTATATTACATTACTATAGTGAGTCACCATGTTGGCACAATTTGGCCAACATGGCATGAGTTTGAGGGCCCGAGCTCTCACTTTTTAACAATATTCTATCAGCAATACAGAATGGTCAACATTTATTAAAATTAAAAAAATATCGCTATATTTTTATTTAAAAAAATGTTTCTCTTTTTACTAGAGATGTCCCATAATATCGCCCTGCCGATAAATGCTTTAAAATGTAATATCGGAAATGATCGGTATCGGTTTCAAAAAGTAAAATTAATGACTCCCACACACAACACAGGAGTCGACGACTGCAGCATGAGAGGTTTACTGGCCTTTTTTAAAAGCATCCACAGTCTGTGGTGCCCTCAGGTGGTCAGGGAGAGCGTTCCACAGACTGGGAGCGGCGGAGCAGAAAGCCCGGTCTCCCATTGTTCGTAGCTTTGTCCTCGGAGGTTGGAGGAGGTTAGCCTGTCCGGAGCGGAGGTGTCGTGTGGAGGATTTGGGGGTGAGTAGTTCTTTGAATAGTTCATGGAGGCACTGGTTCCTCAGTTCCCAAACTGTAAACGTTTGGGAACTGAGGAGACACATTTTTGAAGCTTTTCAGGAGGAATTATTTATTATTTAGGTTTCATAATACGCCACACATTTTCAATGGGAGAAATGTGGACTCGTCAGACCACGGAACACTTTTCCACTTTAACAACAGCCCAGCGAAGCCGACGGCGTTTCTGGGTGTTGTTGATTAATAACTTTGACTTTGCATAGTAGAGTTTCAACTTGCACTTACAGATGTAGTGACAAACTGTAATTACTGACAGTGGTTTACGGAAGTGTTCCTGAGCCCATGTGGTGATATCCTTTACACACTGATGTCGCTTAAAACCGCCTGAGGGAGCGAACGCCCGTAATATCATCGCTTACGTGCAGTGATTTCTCCAGATTCTCTGAACCTTTTGCTGATATTACGGACCGCAGATGGTGAAATCCCTAAATTCCTTGCAATAGCTCATTGAGAAACGTTGTTCTTAAACTGTTCCACAATTTTCTCACGCATTTGTTGACAAAGTGGTGACCCTCGCCCCGTCCTTGTTTGTGAATGACTGAGCATTTCATGGAAGCTACTTTTATACCCAATCATGGCACCCACCTGTTCCCAATTAGCCTGTTCACCTGTGGGATGTTCCAAATAAGTCGAACCTGGATAGTCAAACCTCGGATTCAGGAGGAACAGTGTGGTTTTCGTCCTGGTCGTGGAACTGTGGACCAGCTCTATACTCTCGGCAGGGTCCTTGAGGGTGCATGGGAGTTTGCCCAACCAGTCTACATGTGCTTTGTGGACTTGGAGAAGGCATTCGATCGTGTACCTCGGGAAGTCCTGTGGGGAGTGCTCAGAGAGTATGGGGTATCGGACTGTCCGCTCCCTGTATGATCAGTGTCAGAGCTTGGTCCGCATTGCCGGCAGTAAGTCGGACACGTTTCCAGTGAGGGTTGGACTCCGCCAAGGCTGCCCTTTGTCACCCATTCTGTTCTGAACTTTTATGGACAGAATTTCTAGGCGCAGTCAAGGCGTTGAGGGGATCTGGTTTGGTGGCTGCAGGATTAGGTCTCTGCTTTTTGCAGATGATGTGGTCCTGATGGCTTCATCTGGCCAGGATCTTCAGCTCTCACCGGATCGGTTCGCAGCCGAGTATGAAGCGACTGGGATGGGAATCAACACCTCCAAGTCCGAGTCCATGGTTCTCGCCCGGAAAAGGGTGGAGTGCCATCTCCGGGTTGTGGAGGAGACCCTAGCCCCAAGTGGAGGAGTTCAAGTACCTCGGAGTCTTGTTCACGAGTGAGGGAAGAGTGGATCGTGAGATCGACAGGCGGATCGGTGCGGCGTCTTCAGTAATGCGGACGCTGTATCGATCCGTTGTGGTGAAGAAGGAGCTGAGCCGGAAGGCAAAGCTCTCAATTTACCGGTCGATCTACGTTCCCATCCTCACCTATGGTCATGAGCTTTGGGTTATGACCGAAAGGACAAGATCACGGCCGAAATGAGTTTCCTCCACCCTATCTCCCTTAGAGATAGGGTGAGAAGCTCTGTCATCCGGGGGGAGCTCAAAGTAAAGCCGCTGCTCCTCCACATGGAGAGGAGCCAGATGAGGTGGTTCGGGCATCTGGTCAGGATGCCACCCGATCGCCTCCCTCGGGAGGTGTTTCGGGCACGTCCGACCGGTAGGAGGCCGCGGGGAAGACCCAGGACACGTTGGGTAGACTATGTCTCCCGGCTGGCCTGGGAACGCCTCGGGATCCCCCGGGAGGAGCTGGACGAAGTGGCTGGGGAGAGGGAAGTCTGGGCTTCCCTGCTTAGGCTGCTGCCCCCGCGATCCGACCTCGGATAAGCGGAAGAAGATGGATGGATGGATGGGATGTTCCAAATAAGTGTTTGATGAGCATCCCTCATCTTTCTCACTCTTTTTTTGTCACTTGTGCCAGCTTTTTTGAAACATGTTGCAGGCATCAAATTCCAAATGAGCTAATATTTGCAAAAAAAACACAACGTTTTCCAGTTTGAATGTTGAATATCTTGTCTTTGCAGTCTATTCAATTGAATATTGTCATGTCTGTGTAATCATGTTTTGTCTTAGTCATGTTTTGTTTAGTTTCTGGCTTTTCACTCCCTTGTCTTGTTTGCATGATTACCCATTAGTTTCACCTGTTCCACGTTTGGACTCATTGTGCACTCTTGTTTGTCACCATAGCAACCCATTAGTTTTCACCTGCCACGTCACGCACCTGTTTCACGTTTTGAGTCACGCACCTGTTTTCGTTAATCATGTCTGTGTTATTTAAGCTTTTCATTTTCTGTCGTTCGTCCTGACGACATCCCCGCATTTATGCTCCTGCACACTCTCCACACCCTTATGACCCTTGCTACTCTTTTTTCATGCCGGTTCCATGCCAATCCAATTCACTTGCACCTCGGGAGAACAAACCAAGCCAAAGTCCAAGTCTTGACAAATATAAGTTGAAAAGGATTTTCAAATCATTGTATTCTGTTTTTATTTACCATTTACACAACGTGACAACTTCACTGCTTTTGGGTTTTGTATATTTTGTGGATATATTTAAAATGTACTTTTTCAACTTCAAACATTTTGACTTGAGGGGGCGAGACATTGCCTCTCACATCGCATCCAACAAAACAATGTGCTGATGTCAGAGCCAAAAAGGAAATTCTCTGCTATCATGGCTGGGTTCTATCATGCATATTTAGTTCTTCAGCGTCCCAGCAGGTGAGTCTGGCCTTGCTGCAGCTCTCCCATCAGATGTCTGAAATTCCCCTTTTTGATGCCAAAATTGGCCTTCAAATCACAGCCGCAACCCCTCTGCGTCTCTGGCCTTTTGTTGCCTTGAAGATTTTTTCTTAATATTTTTTCATACCCCCATGAAATGATTGGAGATAAATCCTTAAATCCGTTATAAGCATGTCTGTCAACTATCGACACCTACCATCTGTCTTCCCTCGATAAGACTCGCCTCGCTCTGTGGCTTTTGGAAAATGTTCACAAGCGTGGACGGTTCCGCCGGACTGATGGCGGGAGGGCGGCGTGATAAAGTTAGAAGCATGTCTCATTAGAGAGTAAGTACGTTAAACGTTGAGCCTAATGGAATTTGTACACATGGTTTTTGGAGCCAGATGTTTGGTTTCTCTGCTTGTTTCAGTGCTGAAAGTGCAGCCTTTTTACTACCATTGCCACCAAATAGTACACCTTCATACTAGAGATGTCCGATAATATCGGACATCTCGTTAAATGCGTTAAAATTTAATATCGGAAATTATCGGTATCGGTTTTTTTTTATTATCGGTATCGTTTTTTTTTTATTTTTATTTTTTTTTTTTTTATTAAATCAACATAAAAACACAAGATACACTTACAATTAGTGCACCAACCCAAAAAAACTCCCTCATTCACACAAAAGGGTTGTTTCTTTTAATGGTTTTAACCCTTCTGAAATTGTGATAATGTTCCCCTTTAATTGCCAGAATTTTACCGTAATAACAGTGGTATTGTTTTTTCCATTTACAGTAATATATTGTAAAAATAAAAATAAAAAAACACAAAAGAAAATACTGTACATTTTATGGTAAAATTCTGAGATGTCAGTTTTTTTGCAGAAAAAAAATCTACCCTTTTTAAAAAAATATTTTTGTAAACATTTTCAATAATGACATGTATAGACAATAGTGTAATAATATTATTAGGCATATATTGATATATTATGTACCGTTACAAGTAGAGATGTCGATAAATGCGTTAAAATTTAATATCGGAAATTATCGGTATCGTTTTTTTTTAATTATCGGTATCGTTTTATTTTGGTTTTTTTTGTTTTTTTTACTAAATCAACATAAAAACACAAGATACACTTACAATTACTACACCAACCCAAAAAACCTCCCTCCCCCATTTACACTCATTCACACAAAAGGGTTGTTTCTTTCTGTTATTAATATTGTGGTTCCTACATTATATATCAATATATATCAATACATTCTGCAAGGGATACAGTCCGTAAGCACACATGCTGGTCCACTAATAATTAATTCATTAATTACTAGTTTCAATGTAACTGTTTTTATATTGTTTTACTTTCTTTTTTAATTAAGAAAATGTTTTTAATTTAATTATTTAATTTAATTATTATTTTAAAAAAAAGTGCCTTATCTTCACCATACCTGGTTGTACAAATTAGGCACAATATTGTGTTAATTCCACTTCTATATATATCGGTTGATATCGGTATCGGTAATTAAAGAGTTGGACAATATCGGAATATCGGATATCGGCAAAAAGCCATTATCGGACATCCCTAATTCATACCTATGGAGGGAGGTGGGTGCCAAATTTTAAACACATATACAATTAAAAAAACAAATATATAATAAATAATTTAACCTAGGGCTTCGAATAGCATTTTAAAAGTGCCAAATCAATATGTAATACACTGTAAGTCCATTAAAAAAATACAACCATTAAATAATACATTTTAGTAATCCAAGTTAAATCTATTAAATAAATGTACTTTTTTTTATGTCAATAATTAAAAAATACTTTATTAAAATAAAAAAATAAAAAAATACATTATATGCATTTAGTATGAGATAATTTAAATACTATACTAATATATACTGTATACTAATAGCAACATTCGCAAGTTAAATATATTAAACGAATGTACTTTTTTATGTCAATAATTAACAAAATAAATTATTAAAATAAAAAAAATAAAAAAATACATTATATGCATTGAGTATGAGATAATTTAAATACTATACTAATATATACTATATACTAACAGCAACATTCACAAGTAAAAATCTATTAAATGAATGTACTTTTTTTATGTCAATGACTAAAAAAATACATTGTTAAAATCAAAAAATTAAAAAATACATGATATGCATTGAGTATGAGATAATTTAAATACTATACTAATATATACTATATACTAATAGCAACATTAACAAGTTAAATCTATTAAACGAATGTACTTTTTTTATGTCAATAATTAAAACAATACATTATTAAATTCAAAAAATTAAAATATACATGATATGCATTGAGTATGAGATAATTTAAATACTATACTAATACAAACTATATACTAAAAGCAACATTCACAAGTTAAATCTATTAAACGAATGTACTTTTTTTATGTCAATAATTAAAAATATACATTATTAAAATTAAAATAAATAAAAAATACATGTTATGCATTGAGTGTGAGATAATTTAAATACTATACTAATATATACTATATACTAATAGCAACATTCACAAGTTAAATCTATTAAACAAATGTACTTTTTTTATGTCAATAACTAAAAAAATACATTATTAAAATCAAAAAATTAAAAAATACATGATATGCATTGAGTATGAGATAATTTAAATACTATACTAATATACACTATATACTAATAGCAACATTCACAAGTTAAATCTATTAAACAAATGTACATTTTTTATGTCAATAATTTAAAAAATAAATTATTAAAATAAAAAAAGACATTATATGCATTGAGTATGAGATCATTTAAATACTATACTAATATATACTATATACTAATAGCAACATTAGCAAGTTAAATCTATTAAACAAATGTACTTTTTTTATGTCAATAACTAAAAAATACATTATTAAAATAAAAAAATAAAAAAATACATGATATGCATTGAGTATGAGATCATTTAAATACTATACTATCATATACTATATACTAAAAGCAACATTCACAAGTTAAATCTATTAAACGAATGTACTTTTTTTATGTCAATAATTAAAAATATACATTATTAAAATTAAAATAAATAAAAAATACATGTTATGCATTGAGTATGAGATAATTTAAATACTATACTAATATACACTATATACTAATAGCAACATTAACAAGTTAAATCTATTAAACAAATGTACTTTTTTTATGTCAATAACTAAAAAAATACATTATTAAAATAAAAAAATAAAAAAATACATGATATGCATTGAGTATGAGATCATTTAAATACTATACTAATATATACTATATACTAATAGCAACATTCACAAGTTAAATATATTAAACAAATGTACTTTTTTTTATGTCAATAATTAAAAAATACTTTATTAAAATCAAAAAATCAAAAAATGCATGATATGCATTGAGTATGAGATAATTTAAATACTATACTAATATACACTATATACTAATAGCAACATTCACAAGTTAAATCTATTAAAAAAATTTACTTTTTTATGTCAATAATTAAAAAAATTAATTATTAAAATAAAAAAAATAAAAAAATACATTATATGCATTTAGTATGAGATAATTTAAATACTATACTAATATATACTATATACTAATAGCAACATTAACAAGTTAAATCTATTAAACAAATGTACTTTTTTTATGTCAATAACTAAAAAAATACATTATTAAAATCAAAAAAATCAAAAATACATGATATGCATTGAGTATGAGATAATTTAAATACTATACTAATATATACTATATACTAAAAGCAACATTCACAAGTTAAATCTATTAAACGAATGTACTTTTTTATGTCAATAATTTAAAAAAATACATTAAAATCAAAAAATTAAAAAAATACATTATAAGCATTGAGTATGAGATAATTTAAATACTATACTAATATATACTATATACTAATAGCAACATTAACAAGTTAAATCTATTAAACGAATGTACTTTTTTTATGTCAATAATTAAAAAATACATTAAAAACAAAAAATTAAAAAATACATTATATGCATTGAGTATGAGATAGATTAAATACTATACTAATATATACTGTATACTACTAGCAACATTAACAAGTTAAATTTATTAAACGAATGTACATTTTTTATGTCAATAATTCAAAATATACATTATTAAAATAAAAAAATACATGATATGCATTGAGTATGAGATAATTTAAATACTATACTAATATATACTATATACTAATAGCAACATTCACAAGTTAAATATATTAAACGAATGTACTTTTTTATGTCAATAACTAAAAAAATACATTATTAAAATCAAAAAATTAAAAAATACATTATATGCATTGAGTATGAGATAATTTAAATACTATACTAATATATACTGTATACTAATAGCAACATTCACAAGTTAAATATATTAAACAAATGTACTTTTTTATGTCAATATCTAAAAAAATACATTATTAAAATCAAAAAATTTAGAAATACATTATATGCATTGAATATGAGATCATTTATATACTATACTAATATATACTGTATACAAATAGCAACATTCACAAAACGTATTTACTAATAAGCATAAATTTCACAATTAAATTAATTAGTGAATATTTGAATAAGATATTGCATATTCATAGTTAATTATTTCATATGTTAGTTTTTAATTTTTTTGGCTTTATTTTTTAATTTTTTTATTATACTAGCTCTGTCTAAAATAATGAATTAACTCACGTGATTAATTAAAGACACATATTACCTATGCCTAGCTTGTGTGCTTTTGTCTGCTTAGCTGCTGTGTAGCTACTAGCTCCTGGTAGCACATGTTTTACCTTTTGTAAATAACTTCACTAAAATACACAAACCACCAACATTGTGTGCTTATTGGAGGACATTGGGATTAGGGCTGTGAATCTTCAAAAATGTGATTATTGGGGGTAATGATTCGATTCAGATTTAATTCTCGTTTCAAAACGATTTATCGATTCAAAATCGATCCTTTTTTAATAGCATTGGGTGCCAGTTCTGTGATTAACTACATTTGTCCGTGAAAATAAAAGCTGTAATAAATGTCCGTATTGCTTAAAAGAAAACTGATTTTGTTTAATAAATAGTTAAAAATAGTTACTTTTCACAGAAATGCATTACTTTTTGGTGTAAGTAACTGAGTTAGTAGCTGAGTTACTTTTGCAATAAATTAACTAGTAACTATAATTAGTTACTGGTTTTTAGTAATCAACCCAACACTGGTAATCTAAATAATAAAATAGTAATGGCGACATAGAGTACCTCGATATATTTAAGGGAAATACGACACACTTTATTTTAAAACCACACTTGGTTTAACAAAAGCACATAAGTTAGTGTAACAGCATCATTGCTGATTGCCTGCATGAATTATGGATAACCGATTGCCGCGGTTTGAGGGAAGCGGATAATCAAACGAGAAAAGCCTGGAAATACGCAATGAATAATGAATAACTTTGTCCCAGATTTGTGCTGTTTGCAAAGCCTTATCTTGTATTGGAAGTCATCACAATGTGCATTTTGGAGAAGTTCATCAGTGCTGAGGTTGTATTTGAGTCAGGCTTACACACAAGAAGCAGGTATCATTTTATCATCGCCGATAACCACAAGGTATCACATCTAAGACAAACTCCCACTAATTGGTGTTTGACACCAGTGTACTCTCATTCTTCCACTCGTAAAAGTGTTTTCTGTTTGAATTTCTGATTATTCGGGTCAACACTGACGGACCCGAACTGACTAGAATACAAGACGACCTCTGTGGAGGGAGGTGTAGCCAGCGTTGCCTGCAGGAGCAAAAGTCACCACCTCTGTCCATGATGCTGAGACAGAGCACCATCAGATGGGACGGCGAGACACAGCTGGCAGGTGATTAGAGGTTGAAAAGTCAAAACAGCAAAAACTATTGATGGTTAAGAAAACCTTGTTGAACTCTGAACGGCAGACTCCTGTGAAAGTGTGTGATCAGCGGCACTCGCTAGGACGCGACTTCCATATTCTCCGAATAGGGATGGGCAATATGTCGTAAAATCTATGTTGCAAAATAGTTTGCAGCCTCAACAATATACAGTACAGGCTAAAAGTTTGGACACACCTTCTATTTTCAATGTGTTTTCTTTATTTCCACGACTATTTACATTGTAGATTGTCACATCAAAACTACGAATAAACACATGTGGAGTTATGTACTTAAAGGGGAACATTATCACAATTTCAGAATGGTTAAAACCATTAAAAATCAGTTCCCAGTGGCTGATTTTATTTTTCGAAGTTTTTTTCAAAATTTTACCCATCACGCAATATCCCTAAAAAAAGCTTCAAAGTGCCTGATTTTAACCATCGTTATATACACCCGTCCATTTTCCTGTGACGTCACATAGTGATGCCAACACAAACAAACATGGTGGAAAGAACAGCAAGCTATAGCGACATTAGCTCGGATTCAGACTCGGATTTCAGCGGCTTAAGCGATTCAACAGATTACGCATGTATTGAAACGGATGGTTGTAGTGTGGAGGCAGGTAGCGAAAACCAAATTGAAGAAGAAACTGAAGCTATTGAGCCATATCGGTTTGAACCGTATGCAAGCGAAACCCACGAAAACGACACAACAGCCAGCGACACGGGAGAAAGCGAGGACGAATTCGGCGATCGCCTTCTAACCAACGATTGGTATGTGTTTGTTTGGCATTAAAGGAAACTAACAACTATGAACTAGGTTTACAGCATATGAAATACATTTGGCAACAACATGCACTTTGAGAGTGCAGACAGCCCAATTTTCATCAATTAATATATTCTGTAGACATACCCTCATCCGCGCTCTTTTCCTGAAAGCTGATCTGTCCAGTTTTGGAGTTGATGTCAGCAGGCCAGGGAAGCTAGGGTGGATATTCTTCTCTTGATCATCTTCGGTGGCATAAGGGACGGTGTGAGCCAAGACATCCAGGGGGTTTAGCTCGCTCGTCTGCTGGAACAAACTGCCGCCATTGCTTGCCGTGCTAGCGAGGTCCTTTGTCCCTGAATTGCTCACACACTCCGGCAGATTCAATGGGGGTCTGGCGGCAGATTTCTTTGACTTTATGGTTGGAAATGCATCTGCTTTGAGTGTCGCAGGATATCCACACATTCTTGCCATCTCTGTCGTAGCATAGCTTTCGTGGGTAAAGTGTGCGGAACAAACGTCCAATTTCTTGCCACTTTGGCATCTTTGGGCCACTGGTGCAACTTGAATCCGTCCCTGTTGGTGTTGTTACACCCTCCGACAACACACCGACGAGGCATGATGTCTCCAAGGTACGGAAAACAGTCGAAAAAACGGAAAATAACAGAGCTGATTTGACTCGGTGTTTGAGAAAATGGCGGATCGCTTCCCGATGTGACGCCACGTTAGCGTTTAATTCGCCAAAATTCACCCATTTAGAGTTTGGAAATCGGTTAAAAAAATATATGGTCTTTTTTCTGCAACATCAAGGTATATATTGACGCTTACATAGGTCTGGTGATAATGTTCCCCTTTAGGTGAAATATCTGAAAACATGTTTTATATTCTAGTTTCTTCAAAATAGCCACCCGTTGCTCGGATTACTGCTTTGCACACTCTTGGCATTCTCTCCATGAGCTTCAAGAGGCAGTCACCTGAAATGGTTTCCCAACAGTCTTGAAAGAGTTAGCTCATTGAGAGACTGCCAATCAGAGCAAAGGGTGGCTATTTTGATACTCACTTTATTTGTCGCCATGGAGGCGAGGATTAGTGATTTAGAAGTAGCTAAAACACTGCCAAGTGCGGATGGATGTTCGCCACGTCTCAAAGCACCTCTTCCTGAGGGCGTTTCAGTGTTATAGCTTCACCTTTATCGTCTGTCTACACACTTCGTCTGCTTGTAAGTACTCTGTAATTGTGCGCTGCCGAACATGCTCCTATGCTCGTAAAACCAGCAATGTCACGACGTGACGACGCGCCGTAATGCCTAGGAACCGGGAACCGGTACTCTTCAAACAGAATATAGGACCTACTCAGTGGCCTAGTGGTTAGAGTGTCCGCCTTGAGATCGGTAGGTTGTGAGTTCATCAGTTTTTTATTGTCATACCAAAGACTATAAAAATGGGACCCATTACCTCCTTGCTTGGCACTTAGCATCAAGGGTTGGAATTGGGGGTTAAATCACCAAAAATGATTCCCGGGCGTGGCCACCGCTGCTGCCCACTGCTCCCCTCCCCTCCCGGGGGGTGATCAAGGGTGATGGGTCAAATGCAGAGAATAATTTCGCCACACCTCGTGTGTGTGTGACAATCATTGGTACTTTAACTTTAACTTTTTTGTTTCATTAGTACTGCAATACTATACTAGTACCGGTGTACCGTACAACCCTACTACGACAGAGTTGACCTGAAAACAGAGGAGGTTCTGGTGGAAAGAAACTTTCTTGCCTGGAAAACAGGGGCTGGATGTCCACCCAGTGTTATAATAGTTATGTATATATTATCACACAACTTTTATGCTTAAGGGCCGTTGCTATAATTATTGTCAATTGTGCGGAAGTGGTGTTTTTCTTTGTCCGTGCAAAGCTGGCAATCCAAAAGATTGCAAGCCAGTCTGGTATCAGTGTCTGGGTCCAGGAGCGGCCTGCTGACTGCCAAGGCCGAACACCGCCGTGACGCAGACAAAGCAAAGACAAGGCGATATCACCAGCGTCAATACATTTGCATGTACATTACAATGTATGTCATGATGCGATACACTGTAACGCAATACGTCGTAACCATGTGTCGTAACATGACACACAGTAACATTATATGTCGTAACCATGATATGCTGTAATCACGATACGCCATAACACAATACGCCATCACACATTACGCCAGAATATTATACGTCGTAACACAGTACGCCGTAACACGGTACTGTCATGACTTGGTCCTGGGGTTTAGTTTTTCTCGAAGGCAACGGAAAGTTGGCTCGGGCGAGACGGGAATTAAGGTACATTTTTATTTAAACACTATAAATACAAAACAAGGAAGTAAACAAAAGGCGCGCACAATGGCGGAGAACAAACTATGAAACCAAACACTTGCACAAAGGCAAAAACTATGAACAACAAAAAATACTAACTGTGGCAATAATAAACAAAACTTACTTGGCATGGACAAAAAGGAGCAGCGTGAACGATGGACATGAAAAAAGAGTCAGAAATGTGCAGAGCATAAATGTGGGGATGTCACCAGAAAGACAAACTGAAAAACAATGAACTTAAATACTACAGACGTGATTAACGAAAACAGGTGCGTGACTCAAAACGTGAAACAGGTGCGTGACGTGACAGGTGAAAACTAATGGGTTGCTATGGTGACAAACAAGAGTGCACAATGAGTCCAAACGTGGAACAGGTGAAACTAATGGGTAATCATGGAAACAAGACAAGGGAGTGAAAAGCCAGAAACTAAAGAGTCCAATAACTAAACAAAACATGACTAAGACAAAACATGATTACACAGACATGACAGGTACGCCATAACACAATACGTCGTAACGCGATACGCCGTAACCATATAGAGTAACATGACACGCAGTTACACGATATGTCATAGCACGACAGGCCGTAACCACGTAACACGATACGTCGTAACATGATGCGTCGAACCGACGATATGTCATAATACATTATTCCATAACCACATAACCCGATACGTCGTCACACGATATTTCTTAACCATTGTATCTCTCAACACGATTGTCCCGAAGTGACATAACAGGATAACACTTTGGGCATTAGGAATTAAGAATTGCGTTAATAAAACTATATTCCTATTACAGTTTCTTATTCAAAATTTAACGGGAGGATATTTTTAGTGTTGAGTCTTTTGAATGACCGATTCACACTTGTGAGCCATTTTCATATGCAAAAATAACAAAATGAACGCTAAACAAACCTTCAAAATGAATCATTTTTTTAGGCTTTAGACCAGGGGGTCTCAAACTCAATTTACCTGGATGCAAAAACTGGGTGAGGCTGGGCCTCAAGAAAAGATTTCTTAAAAAAAAATCTAACATGACCTTTTTAATGAATTCACCTTCTTTGAATGGCTTTCCCGCCCTAGCAACCATCTCACTCACCATGTAGCTAGCTTTGACTGCTGCATCGTTATTTTCGCTTGCTTTCTTGACGAAATCTTGTGTCACGTTCAAAAACTGAGGACATCTATTAAACAAGACAAAAGGCAAGGAATCAAACAGAGACAGAATTCAATTTGGACTCAATATTGAGGAGAGACATGGCCACTGCACTCTCTGTACAGTCCTGCACCACGCTCTGACGAAGAAGGTTTTCGTCTACTCCTTTATTCAGATGTTCAATGTTCACGCACCAACACATGTCACAGCAGGAATGGAAAGTATGTAAAACAGTCATTGTTTTCGGTCGCTTTGAAGTCCAAGAAGAGGATGTCTCGGGCTGGGCTCTTCCTGGATCCAGCTGGGGCAGGTGTTGGAGGACAATGGATAACCCCTCCCGTCTCCTGACCACAGGGACTTCAAGAGGGCAGCGGGTCGTAAACAGCGTTGACCTCGGTTACCAAATAGTTGGAAGAGAGTTTGTGAAATACTTCAGAGAGAGTTTGTTTAACACTTCAAAGAGAGTTCCTCTGGAAGTTGAGCAGATCCTGCCATCTGTCCGTGTTGAAATCACAGTGGGGTTTCACGAGCATTCTTCCTCTTGTTAGGCCTCGAAAGACAGCATTCATAATACAACGTTTCTTTTGTGATAACTTACAAACAATTATTCCAACATCTTGTTGCCTCAGTAGACTCGTTTTAAAATTTTCAACCCGGTTCAGTCTCTCATCTACCTGGTATTTTGCATACTCCTCAGCATGTCTAGTGAGCAGGTTTTAATGTTGTAAATGTGATGTTTTATGTATTTGTTCACTGTTTTTAATGTAACCTTGCTGCTGCCCTCTTGGCCAGGTCTCCCTTGGAAAAGAGAATGGGATTTTACCTGGTTAAATAATAATAATAATAGTTGCATAATGACGTTTCAAATTGTATTCCTTGTGCACCGCAACTTTCTCTGTATCAACTACAGAAAAGAGCTATAAGGATTATTCATAAAGTAGATTACTTAGAACACACTAACATATTATTTATTCATTCCGGTTTATTGAAATTACAGGAGCTAGTAAAGTTACAGACATTATGTGTCATGTTCAGAGGTGGGTAGAGTAGCCAGAAATTGTACTCAAGTAAGAGTACTGTTACTTTAGAGATTTATTACTCAAGTAAAAGTAAGGAGTAGTCACCCAAATATTTACTTGAGTAAAAGTAAAAAGTATGTTGTAAAAAAACTACTCAAGTACTGAGTAACTGATGAGTAACATACACACACATATCATATATATATATATATATATATATATATATATATATATATATATATATATATATATACACACACACACACATATATATATATATATATATATATATATATATATATATATATATATATATATATATATATATATATATATATATATATATACAGTATATAATTTATATTTATTTATTTTGCCGTTTTTGTTTACATGTTAAAGGTGTTTTAATGAATATACATGCATGTTTAACACATATAGATTCCTTTCTTTCATGAAGACAAGAATATAAGTTGGTGTATTACCTGATTCTGATGACTTGTATTGATTGT